>NC_056726.1:221637405-221674905 GCF_019279795.1 Protopterus annectens
CCGTGTCACAGGCCCGGGTTTGGTATGCTCCGCGCTTAGCATTACATAACCACCTTTCACCACTCTCTGCCTGATGGACAGGTATCTTTACTTACACATCGTTCACATACAGTGCAGATTAGTCATACGTATCATGCGTTACACACCAGTACATCTCGTGGGTTCGACTTACCTTTCCGGCCTTTGCTTCTGTATTCGTCGAAATTCTCCTGTAACTCCTTGTTTTCTATGCAGTTAGTGTTCGGTATGAACATACGGTTTGAATATCCAGGGAGTCTTCCTTTTATTCGTCGTCACCTGAGGCATGTGGGTTCATCACGCCAATAGCTGTTCCTCGGTGTGTAGTTATGCGCATATCACTGGTGATCCTCCTCCATTCGTACGTTACCCGCGAAACTAGGCCATGGTTCATTCCTCATGTGGCCGTTGGTTATTTGCGCTACCTTCGTGGGGATGGTATGTATTGTATCATGTTTGTGTGACTGCATACGCTATGTGTGGTGTCAGGTACATTACGCTGTGGTGTTAGCCGTGGATTGTGTGTGTTGGGTATGGTATTCTGTTCAACATGTGTGTGTCCGTGTCCTGGCGGCGTCTATCGATGGCGTTGTGCATTCAGATGTGTAACATAGCTGTTATATTCCTGTACACAACGGATGCAAGGATGCATCGGCTGCTGCTAGTGTTACCCACGCGGCTTGTTGCAAGTATGCCGCTGTCATTGACTGCCTGTATGATTCTGCTACGGTTTTGGCTGTTATCCCTTTGATATGTGTGATGGGGTATATCTGCGGATGTGGGTGACGGGTACGGGGTGTGGGTCTTGCATTTATACATACAAGATATGCTTGTGTGTGTGCTCCATCCCTGCTTGGGGAGATGCAGGTTACCTGTCTGTTGTTCTGGGAATGTTTGTTTTGTTGATGTCGTGTGGTGTCGGTTTCACCTGCATGTGTGCTTCCTGCACGTATTCCTCCTTCACATCGGTTATATATCTGCGGATGTTCGTCCGTGCCTACTATCCATTGGCATTTTGTCACTGATAGTTACGGTGATTGTGGTCCTGTACTTGGGACGGCCTGTATGCTACCGGTAGCCTCCTATTCGTGTGGCGCTTGCTTACTTAACGGTCGTGGAACACACAACGGTATTTATGGGACCGTAAGTGTCCACGATCGGTGCCGGGATAGCACATTCGTATTTTCGCCGTACATGCCTGCTGCTGTGTAACGTTGCCGACCTATCGTGTTGAGTCTACCATATGGCCGCCATACATACGGTCATGGTTTGTACATGCGTCCTTTGCATCTCCTGTTGGCTATAGTCCTGTGGTACATTCTGGGACATTTCCGCTTTGCATCGTTTTACGTCGCCACACGCCTAGCCACTGAGGAGATGTCAGTACTACTTTGTGGGTACTGCTGTACATACGCCTATGGTTCCTGTACTGTATGCCTACGCATGTTATTACACTCCGCCTGTGACATGTCACCTACATACACATTTTACAGTGGCACACACATTACACACACACAGCGGAACACACGACAACCTCACCTCACACATACACATATTGCCGCCATAGCTCTCAAACTTCCATTTCCAAAATGAGGAACACACACATTCATAATGTGGAACAGATGGGCTAACTGTGGAACACATACCAATGGCTTACTAACAACTTCAGCTACGAAGGTCATAGGATGGTTAAAATATGCTGATTTACTTACAAAGAAGAACCTTTAATGAATTACTATGATTAATTTCTATTTACCAGGATTTCATTTAAATACATTCCTAACAATGGATGTGTGACTGACTATTTCAATGTGGAACTTTGAGGAACTGCGAGGAACATGAACTGTTTTAGACCCCAAATGAGTCGTTCCTCATAATGACGTACGCTTGACAGGTAAGATTGTCGCTTTCGCACGGACGGTTGCTCACAGTACCCTCGTTGGCGCATCGCGGCGGTGTGTACCTCCGCACTCATATCCTATGGATATGACACGCACATATCCCGTTACTATACCGTGGCCTGGCGATCATCCCGACCCGCGGATATGTATTGATGCAGGTTGACATTTCCATGGCTGGCGTTCCCTGCTCTGCGCACCCTCCCGGATGATCGGGTTGTCGTTCACTATATTTACTATGTGTGGATTTCGCGTCTTACTTATCTGTAAACTTGCATCCCTGGGTTCCATATTAACCTGTTGTACTTTATATCTGTGTATGTGTACATATATTTCTACGTGTACTGATATCTATTTCCGTATCTGTGTATGCACATAAGTACATATGTAGTCGACTTGCGGCGACAGTGGCAGCATACGGCTACGCCGTCTGCTGTAGGACCGGCCTGCGGTTGAGGTGTTGGCGTTCCATGCTCTGCTGGCTATTGGGTGTGCAGTGTTTGGGTGGTGCCTTTGTTGGAGTCACACATAGGTCCGCCCATACGGTACACATTACGGGCGGACATGTTTGTGTGGCATCCATTTCACTGTGTGTGCAGGTAAGGAGGTGTCAGTCCATGGGGCCTACGCTGTCAAAGTATGTGCTATGTGTTCCCTCTTTGCCAGGGCGTAGGCATATTGGGTACACCTCCGTCTACCTACTGGGGCTGGCACAGTGTGTTCATGGTGCTGAACGCCCTATGCCTGTACTTGCCTTGGCAGTTGTGGCGGGCTTGGTGGCCCTAGACCATTATGTCCCTGCAGCAGCTGTTTCCGCAGAATCATATTGTGTAGCATACAACATACTATGAATATGTGGGCACATGTGCCTGGAGAGTACTGCAAGGCTCCACCGGATGTATCCAAGCACCGGAACCGTGATTTCAACATCCCAAACACACGCTCTATGATTATTCTGGTTTGTGCGTGTGCCTCATTATGGCATTCTTGCATGTGTGTGTGTGCATTTCTGATGGGTGTCATCATCCATGGCTCCAGTGCATAGCCAGCATCCCCCACAAGGTGACCTTGTGTGATGTCCCCCCTGGCGAATACCTGATACAGCTGTGAGGCATGCCAGATATGGGAGTCGTGGTAGCTTCCAGGGCTGCCAGCACACACATCCATGATAATGCCCTGCGCATTGCATACGACCTGGCAATTGATGGAGGGGTATCCCTTGCGGTTTATGTAGCGTCTACCCTGCTCCCAAGGCGGTGACTTGATTTCTATGTGCGTACAGTCTATCGCACCCAGTACCTCCGGGTATTGTGCCACACGGTGGAAGTGGCGCATATTGCTAGCCAACTCCTCCTGAGATCTGGGGAAGTTTATATACTCATGGGCATGTCGTAACATGGCATCCAGGAACTGGTGTAGTACCCTGGATGCTGATGCCTGTGAGATACCCATTATATCCCCGGTTGGCCTTTGAAAAGTACCTGTAGCCAATATTCGCATGCTCACACATACCTTTGTGTCCACTGGGATGGGCTCCCCTCTGTTGTCTCTTGTTCTCAGGCGTGGCCGGCACAGCTCCACTATTTGTTGTAACGTGTCCCTGTCCACCCTGTAGCGCTCTACTATCTCCAGGTCTTGCAGCCCCTGGTAGGTCACCCTTGGTCTGAACACTCTCCTTCTCCTATGAGGCCTCACGGTAGTTGTCGGCACCCTCCTCCGCAACTCCGTCTGTCTCTGACACATACCTATGCATCACGGCCACGGCGGCACCCAGCATATACATATTAAAAGTTCCCCGTGTGTTTACACCCTACGGTCGGGGGTTTCGGAAATCGCTGTGTGTTGTGTGCATTCACACTTTATACTGTTGTGCTGTATACCCGGTGATGTCATTGGGTGTGTCTGTGCAGCCGTATCTGTGGATTATCTTCGGTGTTTTACCATTGCAACTGCAACGGTATTGCCTGTAGTGTTACATTACAGTTGCCTGCATTGGCTTAGCTTTGCATCTTACATTACTGTTTCTGCACGTTGCACCTACTATTGCCTGCAGTGCATCCTGCAGGCACATGGCATATGATGCATTTTGTCTGCCGCCGCCGTTATGCTACCTCTGTACTTGGCTGTGCTATGTTGGTTCTTTGCTCTTTGCATTTCTACTACATCCCCTACTATCTTTGCATTCCTATGCCTCCCCTTTCCCGTTTTGCAGGAGTCTGCATGCAGAGTTGTCAGCTGCCGCCGTTTGCCCTTCCTGGATTGATTGGTGTTGATTGCTCATTACGGCTCCAATTACACTGCTTCCGCATTTCCTCATATTCTCCGCGTTACCTTCCTATATCCGTGGTTGTTGACGGGGAGGCCGTCACATGACTGGGTTGGGGAATGTAGTCATCCTCGTGCACATGCATCTATGCGGGCATTATGTACTCTCAGCGCATCTATTTCCTCACACGCCAATCCTGCTGCTGTGATGTGCATTGTACAGCCCATGTTTGCTGCCCTCCAATGTGCTTCCTCATACAGTGGCACACCCCTCTGCGATTGACATGTATCCCGTGTAGGCCACTCCTCGGTGTACTACCGCTGCGCCGTTTGCTCCATCCTTACACCGGCACCGGTTTTGCGATTCACTATTATCTACCTCATTTGCATGGCATTGACTGCTAATACATGGTTACGACGCCGAACACTGCCGCCACTCCTTGACAACCCTTGCGCTGGGGTTGAGGCTTTCCATACATCCTATGGTGTGTGGTGGCTGTGCATCTGATGTGTATTATACTGCTCTTTTAGGACATTCTCATATTATTTAATTGTTTTGCACCTTCTGTGCACATATCCGGGGGTTCTGCTGTGGTTTCTGCATACATAACATTTATGTCATTATTTACAGTTTGGGCATGTTTTCTTTGGACATTCTCGGTGCCTTTCGCCATTGGCATATTGCACCTGTATGATACCTGACGTTGACAGCCTTCCGTTACTCCTTGGTCATGTTTGGCTAAATGTAAACCGTTTTTTTGGTTTACATTGCCGTGCCCTTACGCTACGCCTGCCCAACTTCGTGAATCGCTATTTGCCTTCATTTGCATGGTGCAATACCTCACACAGTGTGATTAGCATACCTACGCCGGGGGCGGCGCAGGTCCGGCGCATGCCGGGAGTGCACATGGGATTGATTCATACCTGAATCGCTCGGTGGCCATATTTGGCTTTATAACGCCGACGCTATGCGGGCGCCTGGCGCAAGGTTCATGAATCCCGGGGTCTATCTTTTTGTTCTGATTTAACTATGCAATCTAAAAAAACAATTTAAATACTCAATCAACAATTATTAGACATACATAATGTTATATATATATATATATATATATATATATATATATATATAAACTATATAGGACACAGTATATTTATATTATTAGAATGTTTAGGACTGTTTGTATAACATTTGACATGAATATATATTTTGATTTTTTTGATTGATATACATAGGTTCAATAGTATATGTATATATATATTTGTTAATATATTTTTTTTAATTTATATTATTATAGTTTATATATATATATATATATATATATATATATATATATATATATATATATATATATACATATAACATTATGATAGAAACTCAACATTGTTGAATTGAATTGTTGAATAAAATTATAGAGCTAGCCTGATATATATTTTTAAAGAAGCTTAGCGCGTTGCAAAATTGTAATGGGTAGTATATCATATGAGATTTAATGCGTTTTTAAATAACAATGCGTAATTTATTTAAATTGCTAATTATTCTTTTTAGATATATTGTCCTTATAGCACGTAGGTTATAATATATTATGTTGATATAGTTTATATTTAGGATGATGAATGTATTAAATGCTGGAGTGCAATAGTTTAAGGTATATTTATGAGTGAATAATCTCTATGGGAGCACTTGAATATTTACTTATCTTTATTTACATCTGTTAACCTATGTACATAGCATGGGCGTATTTGCGCTCTGTGCTTACAACTTACAAAAGGTTGGTACGCGCTTATGCATTATGAGTTTTTAGTATTGTTAACCTTGGACTAATATGTTTATTTTAGTGCGTCTTTTAGTAGTAATGGGCAGTATATTAAATTGTTGATTTTTAGTGATATGTAGGTTATAATCCATCAGGTTGACTTATTTTATAGTAATGATGACGAATGTACCAAAAGTTTGAGTGCAATAGTGAATAATTTTGATGGATCTATGTTGAGTAATTATCTGTTCACATTTGCTAAATGTTTGTTTAAATCATGGGCGTATTTGCGCTATGTGTTCATAAAGTATAAGTGTTTCGATGTGCGCTTACATACTATGATATTTTCGGCACAGTTGACTTTAGATTAATATATCTAAGTTGATCGAATTTTTTAACAAACTGTTTAGTTTGATTGTTAGAAATACATAGTATGTATATAAAGTTGATGACAGTGTGCTACTTAAATGAATGAAGTTACTGTTAAAGGCTTTGCTTTATACTTTATATGTGAGAATAGTACTGTATAGAATATAGCTGTAGGGATCATTATGTGTCTTGCTTCACTGTTAGAATTATATAAATAATGTTGATTTTAGAAATAATCAGTCAGGCAATTTCAACGGAGAGGGTCATTATGGCTATGTTGCAGTGATGAACAAGTTAAAATAATGTTAATGCAGATGAGCGTTAGTTTTACTGCTCTTAGTGACAGTATCTCCTTAATAGTTTGAATGCATTTAGAAAGGAATTACGTCACAAGTATTTATATATATTAGTTAATTAGTTTGTTTGAATTTTAACGGTCTGATGAAGCTTTTGTGATAGCGCTTACTGTGTGTGCACGAATTAAAGTCCGATCTGTTTTTACATCGCTGTTATTTTGGATTATTTGCTTTGTGGAAAGACTTTTAATACTTTTATGCTCTGGTTGCCCCTCTGCCTGTTTATTTGGACTTATTTATTTGTTTTCAGAGATTACCGAGAGGCATTTACACCGCTGGGAACTTGGTTATTGTTCTTTGGATATATATATATATATATATATATATATATATATATATATATATATATATATTTATATGTCCGTATGGATATATATGTGTATGTCAGTTATTATAGCTATTTGTATATATACGTTTTTATCTATATATACATATGTGTGTCCGTTAACCTATACATTTCCCGGACATGGACACTTACACATGCGTATTGATTTTATCCCTGCTTCAACAGCATACTATTGCCTTAGTCATTCTGACACTGGCACTTCACTCCGGTGAACTTGTGCTCAGTATATTGCACGTTGTGCAGCGGACAGATGTCGCAGGTTTTTCATGTCTGGGGTGCCGCTGCTAGCTGGGTTCTGATAGTGTCATTCGACCTATTCCTCGTATGCGCAGCCTATTATTCCTGCTATTGTGTTTGTTTCTGTACACATTCATATTATTACTGTTGAAAGGATGTGTGTTTGTGTTACTGTGACTGTACATCGACAAATTGTTGTCTTCATGTAGTTGTGTCTCTCTGCTTTTCCCGGTTTGGGGTTGTCACAGCAGAATTCCATTCCGCTCATGAGTGGCGTATAGGTTTTACGTGCCGTGCTGCCAGACCTGACACACAACGTCCGACAATGATACGCCCAGTCATGCATTTCTCCATGCAAACAATGCTCTATCTGGGAATCGCAACTACGTACTAGCTAGGGTTACCACCTGTCCCACTTTGTGAGGGACAGTCCCGCTTTGGGCAGTTGTGTCCTGCGCAAAACTGACAAAATGGCAGGTGTCCTGAGATTATTGTACGAAAATATTTCCTAAGTTTTCTTTCATAGTTTCATAAAACAGTTATTTTTTCTCTGAAACACTTACATGCGATATGAAATAGCATAAGCAACTCAAATGCTACATGAATAAGCTTTTATTTTGGCAGAAAGGTGAAGTTCTATCATTTGTACTGGTCAAGGTATGTTTTGTCCTGCAAATCTGACATTTCTACAGAAAATGTCCCACTTTGAGCATTTGAAATGGTGGTAACCCTACTAGCTGACCTCCACGGGCCGCTCCATTGCACCCGGCGCAACATACCCTATCACTCCTGTGTCCATACTCGCATATCCATGGTTTCTCCTGCACACCCGTGTTGAGTTTCCCCGCATAACAGACATTATACACCTGATATCGCAGCCATGACACACCTTTACACATTGCCCTCTCATGAGCGTTGGGGCCTTACACACATTTTGTACCACCTCATGTATTCACAGGCTCACCATCCATTAATATTTGCACATATGTGACTTTCCTGGTGTTATGCATTACAAACAATTTGCGTGTTACAAGTGTAGGTGGTCGCAACAAGTCCTGTCTGTTTACAATGTTGACATAGCACTTCAACGATGTTATGGCCACTGGTATAGCCCTGCCTCTGGTGTGGAGAGTGGTGCTCTACCCACACTTGTGCAGCTTTATGTGACATACACTGCGAGCACTTCATAATTCCTAACTTGCTCTGGATTCCCTTCACAACCCTTAGGTTTGCTTTCGTCTTTCAGCGTTCCTAACATATCTATATATATATATATATATATATATATATATATATATATATATGGTTCTAGGTTATAACATCGACAGCCACTTTCACCGACAACAGAAACATCGACACCACATAATCGACAAACCATAACCACGACACCTCACATGCCCGACAAACAAGTAACCGACAGTCCACAAACACGAAACCCCATACACTGCACACACCACAATAACAACAATCAACTAACAAAACACATCCCCTATCCAAAAACCACACACAGAACACAAGCATACCAAAATCCTCACAAACCCACACTAAACCTCACACACACAACTATGTACAACCCTAACCCAAACCCTTACCCTAAGGTCTGTCACTATCGCACACTCAGCTAACCCACGCCCTAACCCTAACTCACTTAACCTGCCCCTAACTCAAAAAATACCACTACCGCACACTTACCTAACCCGCGCCCTAACCCTAACTCACTTAACCCACCCCTAACCCAAAAAATACCACTACCGCACACTTACCTAACCCGCGCCCTAACCCTAACTCACTTAACCCACCCCTATCCCCACACACTGTCACTATCCACACTTACCTTACTCGCACCCTAACGTCCGTCACCACCGCATACTCACACAGCCTTCTTTCCAAGTCACTATCCCTGGCGTCGGCGTTTTCATCCATAGCGTCGGTCTTCCGAATGTCGATCATCTGGCGCCCGCTAATCCGTTGTCGGTGATGTCGGCTGTCAATCTTCTAACCTAGACCCATATATATATATATATATATATATATATATATATATATATATATATATATATATATATAGATATATATATATATTTATATGTCTATATAGATATATATATATATATGTGTGTATATATATATATATATATATATATATATATATATATATATATATATATATAGATAGATATGTAGCTATATAATTGCATATTTCTGTTATGTCTGTGGATATTTCTCTACACACACATCTATATAACTATATATATATATATGAAAGGTACAGCTGTAGAAGACAACATACATTTGCTATGCTAATAGCTGCGTACACCCGTGCAGGCCCACTTGCATCTACTTATTCTGAGTTACATATGTTTACAGGCACGTCTTTAGGATTACATGTGCCTTATTCCTTATGACTGGAGAATTTCTCCCCGGGCCTCCGCTGAAGACAGGATCTATGGAACCTAGTCGGACTTTCCCGGTCAACAAATGTTAAATAAATAAAAATAAAAATAAATGACAGTACCACTTTGATGGAATCCGGTTAATGGACCCATGCGAACGCGGTCACCTTTACATGTATAACTATTGGCTTTACAGCACAGAGGCTTTTATTACACAATTAATATGTGCTATAGTCGTACTTGCACCGGGAATGCCTTTATGTTGGGCGGATGCTGTAACCACTACACTATTGGTGTTCTGGCTCATTTATATGTATACTCATGGTTCATAGCTACTCTGACATATGCCTCACTGCTTCCCTTACACAGCAGGCATCCATTCTCCTGCTGGGAAAACCGCAGTACTACAATTTGGACATTCCCTGTTTCCTAATGCTCTAGACCCGTGCTGCGAGTCTATTCACTCCAAGGATATTCATAACCCCTACGCTTATAGTCCTCGCACATACACGTGTTGGATTGTCAGGATTTTCATGTGCTGGTCCAGGTTTAGGCTCAGCTGACTGGTGACTAGCACTGCCCTGGTGCTGTTCAAAGATCAGACATAGCACATGGCCAGAGTTAGTCCAGAGTTTCACAGTCTACCTGTGTTTACAGACGCAGGTGTTTGGGCACCTCTGACCACATTATTGGGTCAGCGCTACATAATTTAGAGCGGGGAGTGGTTCCACTACATAATGCAGGTTGGGGCGGGGTTCCCTTCCCATTTGACTATTTCATTCATTTATACATACAATGAATATTATTCTGGACATCTGTTATGAAATCATTACAGGTATGCAATAGTCTAGTCAACAGCTGTTACAGCTGGTTTGTGTACTTCTGTGTACGGACCTCTCTGATAGTCGGGGACTCATGTCTACAGTGACAGGGACAAGGCTATGACAACTCAGGGACAATCATGGGCACTTCTACCATATTAGTACTATTAACTTGGAACATGTTGACAGATTCGTGATACTACTAATTGTCTGCAGTTAAATGCATCTAGTACTCTTTATTGTTGTGAGTAGTCATTCTCATTCAACACCTTTCCCCCAAAGGGTACTGACTTTGTGAGTTTTTAAGGGTCTGGCCAGTTATTGTGCGAATGCTCTGACCATTGGTATAGTTGACATTGTCATATGTACGGGTAGTGCTGTATTCTGGTGACTAAGGTTGGCACCTTTTCACATAGCCAAGATGGGACATTTTCAGAACACACCTGGTTTTAAATGCCGACACATACCCACGGTCAGTACAACGGATAGAACTTTACTTATTTGCTGACATAAAAACCTATTGTTGTAGTGGTTTATTTGCTTATTCTGGTTTTTGTAACATTTAGGTATTGTAGATACTGCAATAATTCTTTTCTGCTACTTTTACATAATATATGGGACATAATTATGTCCTACAATCCCAGGATATTTGCCGTTTGATATGTCTTTTGTCAGGACACAACTGTCCAACGATGGACTATCCCTCGCAAAGCAGGACAGATGGCAACCCTACTGCGGATACCAGATTTTTTGGGCCAACACATAGCCACAGTCACTGCAGGTTTAGAACAGTCATTTGTTTCCTAGCTGTAAGCCTTATACCTTTGGCACTTTTGT
The DNA here is from genome assembly GCF_019279795.1 of Protopterus annectens. NCBI lineage: Eukaryota > Metazoa > Chordata > Ceratodontiformes > Protopteridae > Protopterus > Protopterus annectens. The sequence continues at coordinate 221,648,700 of NC_056726.1, forward strand.
TGTTTGCCTGTTTCTTGTATGACTTGCATTTTATTCTATCGTGACGTGACCGCTTTAGGCAACTGTTACATGCAGATTGGTGCATAATTATTCCCTACTGTCACAAGACATTTGGCATTGTACCATTGTTGGTCAGGTCACACCTACACACACATTAATTGTCCCTCACACAGTGGATCAGGGGTATCCTGTTTACGTCAGTGCCTTCATCACCCTTATACCATGTGCCACTATATGAATGTGTGCAATATAGTCTCCTGCTTATTCGTGTCGGGTGTTTGATCCTGGGTGGTAGGTTATGCATGACCACTTAGGGCTGGACAGTGTCATGCACCTCTAATGCACATTCCAACTTGTGTCCAGATATCTACTGGACTAGACTTCATGTCTTCCATTCTAATGTTTACACAGCTTACGTATCCCATGAGGGATATCCAAAAATTGGACCAATCCACAACAAGAGAGATAACGAACATCTTTTTGGCTATATGAAAATGTGCTGGGGGTTTTACATGCAAGGGATACATAGTGTGCAATCCTGCAACTGCCTAGGGTGACACTACCTACCACATATGCATAGTGGTCACTATGTGTAGCTGTGGCTGCACCAAACCAGTAGGCCAAGTATGGCTGGATTTGGTGGACATTCAGGTACGGGAGCAGGTTGTGTGATGTGGAGGGGATGCTGGGTAGTCCATTATGCATCCAGGTGTGTTGCATTTGTTATGGCCAGTTCCATCAGGACCAATCTGTGGGTATGTGCCAGTGACATGTCTATCGATTTGTATCGCACATTTCAATATTCATATGTTTGTGGGATTGTGTTCTACAGTATGGCCTGTCTGGTTGTATTGCAGCTGTTTATACATGTGTTTGTGTTTCTTTCAGCTTCACCCGCTGCTCCCTCATACACCTCCAGTTCACCTATTCTGCATACAACACAGTATCACCTTGGAGGATTGTACTATTACCCATCCCCCCACACACACAAATTCCTCACACCCCATAAATCACTGCTTTGGTTGTTGGCCCATGACACGGCTAGAGTAACACATAGAATACCCTACATGTGTCAGGTACCTTTATGGTTGTGTGGACTACCCTGCCATGTTTGCTTCCACATGCTATGCCTCACGCACATAGGTAGATGCCCATACTTAACTTTCATTACATGGTTGGTATACCCGGGTACTACCTGTTCAACTGTGACACATCCTGACAAGTTCGGCTTGTACCTCTGATTTCCAGATTTTGGCACCCTGTTCTACTCATTGGTAGGATGCCACCTTTTCCTATGTCCAGGATGGGATATATTCCATACACATATCCGACTGTACTGGACAACACATCCCCACAGTCGACGGTACGGATAATACTGTTCCTTTTGGCCTACATGTTTCCGTATTGTTGTAGCTGTTTATATGCTCCTTCTGTTTCATTTACATGCTTATTCTATTTCCTATCACATTTGGTATGTGAAATACGGACATACCTTTTGTATGTGACTATTACATGCCTTGTGGGATATGATTCGGACATAAGGTTGCTAGATATCTACATTTATCGTGTAATTTGCTATGGACACATCTGCCCAGCTGTGTACCCTCCCTCACATTATGGGTCAGCTGGTGACCCACACCATTGGGTTGGGTGTACCTACTGGTGGCTCGCTAACATATGATGTGTTTCACTTCCACTTGGTATAGCTATCTAAATGGCATTGGACTACGGCCACATGGTCTTCCATGTCATTTGTTCATGGGATAGGGACCCGTGCATTTGTGTTTGCTTCTTCACTTTGTGTTTGCAGGAACTTTCTTGCATGCTTTGCATATGTTTCAGTATCCAGGAACACTGACAGATGTGATTACTATCTTGCAACTTGTTATATGCAAGCATTTTAGATTGCACGTCAGTAGCTGCCATTTCCATGCTTCCATGAGACACTTCGACGCGCCCTATGCACTCGCGCTCCTTTCCTGTGCACGTGGCTGTGGTGGCAGCATGTCTTCATTAATATGCATCTGGCACTACTGCACCATCTTCACGCCGCACTGTCAGTGCAAGCCTACCGCCGTCCTTGCGCCGAGCTACATGAATCCCGGGGTATGTGTTTCTTATACAATAAAAACACACCACAAAGACAGTAATACAACATAAAAATAAGCTTTCTATTTAAATAAATAAACCAATAAATAGTATACATAATATATTATAAAACAAAATTCTATCTATCAAGTGCTCTCAACCTCAATAAACAGTATATAGAGCAGTATTCATTAAAACCTGGCCATGTGCAGGCGTTCAGTTTAAGTTGTCATAATAACTCTGTTTTTCTCTAAATACAAACAGCTGATTGCAAAATGCACAATGATATTGGTTGGTTAGCCAATTATAAGTGTTTTATTTAAACGGATGATGGATTAACTAGATTATCTGATGAAGTCCGTATAATTTTGATTCTTGAACGAAAGCGCTTATCAGTCGTGGTATTCATTTCTTTATTAAAAATTTTTTGTTTTTATCCTGATCAGATTCCATTCGGTTATTTAGTGTTTTTGAGTTTTAGTTTGTCTTTTGTCTTTACTCAATCATTTTATAACTTAGGTAGGCTGCTGCTCTCACTCAGTGAAGCAGCTGTGGGGAGGGGGAAGAAGAATTTAGGTTTATAGAGTAGGAGGGAGATTTTAGGCTTAGGAATCAGGAAGGGGGTTTAGGTTTAGGGAGCAAGAGAAGAGTTTGTTCTTAAGAAGTGATTGGGGAATGTCAGTTTAAGGAGGGAGGTTTGAAGTTTTAGGTTTGCTGAGCTATCTAAGGCATTAAGGGATTAACACAAACACTGGAACAGATAGTGCAAGCTCCAAAAATAGGATCAAACATACTGAATCTGGTACTCACCACATGGGAGAGCATTGAACCTCTCCTGTGTCACTTCCTCACTAGTGAGGTCAGATCACAAAGCTGTTGCCTTTGAAGCAAAAATCAGTCTAGAAAACCCAGCTAAACCAGTAACTATCAGGAACTGCATTTTATTAAGTGACAATTTGTCAAATTTCATGGCTCCCCCTAATGCTGAGACCACAGCTATCTATGCAAAATTAGTTTATGTCCCTTTACAAATGTGATTGGCTGCAGACAGGCTGCCATACCTACAAGAAGTAAACCCAAAACAAACATTAACCCCACTGATGAAATGTTCACAAAAATTAGGTATATAATAAAAGAGGAAAATTCATGACCAAACTCAGAAAGAGCAAGTTCCTTAAACACAACTGCTTTCTTATACAACTAAACAAGATACAAAGAGATCTAATTAAATCCAGCAATTCCCACAACCAGGTCAGGACACCTCACTAAGGACAATCACAAGGCCTTCTTCAGTTATGTCCAGAACCTTAAATTTAACACCCAGCAGTGTGCTGAACTGCTGGTGAATGGCACCACCTTCACCAATCAGGATGACATAGCAAATCTACTGGCTGATAAATTCATCTCAGACTTCACCCCCCCCCAGCTCTATCAGGTAAAATCCTCTCCAGCATAATACCCCCAACTATTAGCAGGGGACCAGGTGCTTGCTGCACTCACTAAAGCCAAGAACACCACCTCCATGCCTCCCAACATCATCCTTGGTTGCCTCCTGAACAGTCTAAAACATGACCTATCAGCACCACTTTACACATTCTTCAACTACAGCCTTGAAACAAGCTTCATTCTAAGTGAACGGAGGACCACAGCAGTTATTCTCCTCCACTACGGTCATCATAGCACAAGGGTCACAAAGCAGTGCATACTGCATATCTTGATGTAGCCAAGGCATTCAATACATTACTCCACTCAGGCATTGCTGACAAGCCCTCCGAGCTAGGCATAAATCCCTACATAATTTGTTGTACTCTTAGCTGGCTCACAGATAGGATTTAAGAAGTTAGGATAGCTGAGCCTCCACCAACAGACCAGTGACCAGCGGAGTACCCCCTCTGTGATGGGCCCCCTACTGTTTGGCATCTACATTTTGGAAGTCAAGGTGAGTGTTCAAGGCCTCTGACTCACCAAGTTTGCACATGGCTGTAAACTGGGAACTAACAGATTTCCTGAACACAGATATGTCACTAGTGACAAAGCCATGGCCCAAATCTCAATTAAAAAAAACGCATTATAATGACCTTTGGGAAACTTTCAACCAAAGTTAATTACTCCATTAACAAAATGCCCCTAAGAGTCTACCCAGTAGTAAGGTATCTGGAAACATATATAGACAGCAATCTGGTCTTTGACCAACATGTAGTTAAGATAATAAGAAAATCATTCTATGTCACTCAACTTATAGGTAAGGGTACGGCATATAGGTCCTAGGAAATTATAGTACCTCTCTACTTTACCCTTATCAGACCTATAATCAAATACAGTGTCCTATCTGGCATGTATCTAACCAGACATTTGTAACAGTTTGAACACTCACAAAGGTTTCTCATCATTAGAATTCAAGGCATGAATACCCTGTCCTACACCGACTGCCTAAAGGCTCTGTCTCTGTATTCCATTTCTTACAGGCTGCTGAGAGGTTATCTTTTCCTGGCTTACAGGGCTTCCTCAGACCCAGCCCTGATGGATCTGTTGCACATGCACAAAACAAACAGCAATAAAAACAATATATCCAGGGATCTGAACTTTGCTTGTGACATAAACATAACATCCTGGAGAGTGTCAAATATGTTTCCCGGCAGTTCCTCACAATATGGAGTAGACTTCCTATCCATGTAAAACAGAGTTCCTCCCCAATCCTATTCAAAGACAACCTTGACAACTGGAGGGGAAATTGTAAATTTGCACCCAGTCTGGCCTCCATGGCCCTTATAGACAGAAGATATCAATAAGAAAGTTATTATCCTAACCCCCAATCCTTAGTTACCTCCTTACTAACATGACCACCCCCATATAGACACCCATGATACTCAGGATGCAAATGATTTGGGGTGTGTGGCTTGGCTTGTAAGGGCCCTAGTGGATGTTAGCCTAGTAACAATCTAATGAACCAATGAACCACCTTTTTGCTGATTCTTGAAGCCCACACAGTAGTATGCACTACAAGATCACACCTTAAAGAGAGAAAAAAAGCTAGCTAGCTTTTATGATATTTTGGTGACTCTGGACACGGAACTAACTGAAAACACAGCTTTTATTCAGCTCTTGTGTTGACTTATCCAAGGTTATAAAATATATTTTGAAAAAAAAATAGTCTTACTATGAAAAAAATGTATCCACCATTAAAGCAAACTGTCAAAATAAAAAAAAAATAGTTTCACCAAGAGAAAACTTTTCCAACAACCACGTAAAACAAATTTGTTGCAGGCACAATATGAATCAAGTTCACACCCACATCATCCATCTCCAGTTCCACAATTGCATAATTTTTCTACAGCCTTCCACTCTATCCTGAGATATTTGTTCATCCTGGGAATCCCTTTCCAGGAAGTACTCAGAGGAGAGAGATTTAGATAGATAGATAGATAATAGCCTGAACTTTGACCACCATGTGTCCACAGTGGTGAGGAAGTCCTTTTATATGGCATAACGTATAACTAAAGGCATGGCAGCCAGATCTAAGGAAATTACAGTCCCACTGTACTCAGCCTAAATTAGACTAAAAATCGAGTACACTGCACCATTTGGCATATATTTGACTAGGCAGCTGGAGCAACTTCAGAAGTTCCTCACAAAGAAAATATAGGGTGTAAACAACATGAACTATGTGGAAAGACTAAAAGCCATATCCCTTTACTCTGTCTCCTACCGACTATTAAGAAGTGACCTATGCCTGACGTACATACACTCACAAATCTAGCCCTGATGGAAGTGCTACACATCCATAAGTTAAACACCATGAGGGTCACTGATCTAGGGATGTAAATTTAGTCAGCGACTCAAACAAATCATACTAGACAGACATATATGTGTCTCAGAGATTGCCCCTTCTTTGAATCAGGCTTCCTATTCTCATTAAGCAAAGTCCTTCCATGTCCCTCTTCAAATACAGTTTGGATCAATGTATGGGAATTCACAAATTCACTCCTGGGATAGTGCTTATGTCCCTTATGGATAAATCTATGCCATCCTCTTGCCCCTAGGAGTCATATACTGGGTAAAATTGAGTTATATTGTCTAGGCTTATAAGGGTCTTTAAGCCATTAGCCTAGTAATCCCTTGTGAACCTATGAACCTATAAGAATCCACTTCCATCTCAGGCACAACTACAGTCCCCATCCAAACTCCAATCCACTACAATGATCTGCCTGCTGAGACTCTAATGAATCTGGTCTATGAGATAAGAGCTTCCTTGAGAATCTAGTGACTCTCCAATAGCTATGAGAAACCCTTGTTTTATACAAAAATAAATTACCCAAGGAGCTTCATAATAACCCATTAGTCCAACAAGCACATGATTATCTTCTAGCTAACCCCAGCATAACTTGAGTGCTCCTAAAGAAAAAGAAAAAGTATAATTTACATACTGATGACATTACTTGATCTCATAGACAACGGTTTAAAGCCAAAATGTCTAAAAATGGAACATTTTTCAATATTTACATCACGTACAACACTTAGTGCCCCAGAATGCTGTAACAAGTTCTTTATGAAAAATATGTATGTGCCATTATATGTGTTCTCATAATGTGTGAAGTTTGGGATCATACTCACAATAATTAACCACATCACAAGGCCTTAATTGCCAACTACTCAAGTGTAAAACCAAGTAGTTGGCCTGGTGAGCCAAATTCAGGAAGTTTGCTTCTCACTGAAGGATCATCTCAAAGGAAGACCGGGAAAAAATGGAGTGAGAGAGCTTCCATCTGAACTAACATGTGGAGAGTAACCTACAGATTATACTTTCTGGAAGTACCATTTTAAGAGATAAAAGTAGGACCTGGTTGTGGCCTGTAGACTTGGACTTTCCTTAAAACTTAAGAAAGACTTGCAGCCTGTAAATTTCTGTTTAGTTATCAGGGTGCTCATACCCTGGAAGGTCTATGTGACTGGAACCTGTTATGAGGATACTGCTTACTTTACTTTGGAATTTTAAAGCTAAGTGGGCTAATATTTCTGTATGTGGAATTTGAATAAACTTGTTATTTTATATGTCCTGCATCCAGCATCTTCTTGGACTTGTACTGGCAGTTTGCACTGATAATATGGCCAGTCACTTGCCAAATTACAGTTCCTTCCATATTTTGTGCTATACATCCCTTACAGATATGTACCTGCTATGTTTCTGGTATAGCTGACTGGTGTTCACAACCATGGAGCAATATATATATATATATATATATATATATATATATATATATATATATATATATATATATATATACATACACACACACACACACACACACACACACACACACATATAGATAGATAGATAGCTAGATAGATAGATAGATAGATAGATAGATAGATAGATAGATAGATAGATGGGTCTACTTCTAAATTTCGAAGTGTCAAAACCTTGAATTTCTTATGGTTGAGATAAGATCAAAGTTTTGAAACTTTGAAATTTAAATAAAAAAATAAATAGAAACATGAACGTTTTTGCAGGGGGACAAGCCACCCGCACCCCCCACATCCCCTGCTAATTAAATATACCAACTCTGGGATTGCACTGCAGCAAGGAAAATGGTAAATATACTATTCTGTATACACAACGATCTCCATTTAAAAAGTTTAAATTTCAAAACTTCAGTCTTATCTTCTCAACCATAAGAAATTCAAAGTTTGAAACTTGGAAATTTAGAAGCGGACTCATATATATATATATATATATATATATATATGGGTCTCCTTCTAATGACCGAAACGCCGATTCGCCGACAGGGAAATGACCGACACGAAACGACCGACAACGCAGTTGACCGACACGCTCGAATCCCGACAGACGGAAGACCGACAAGGGGAATGTGTAAGCGCGACCTGGTAAGTATGCGATAGTGAGGGATTTAGGAGTAGGGAGCGGACAGGTAAGTGTGCAATACTCAGGGATGTAGGGTTAGGGTGTGTGATAGGTGAGTGTGCGGTAGTGTCGGAGTTTGGAGTTTGGGGTGTGTAAGTGAGTTAGGGTTAGGGTGCAGGTAGGGAGAGTGTGCGGTAGTGTCGGAGCTTGGGGTTCGGGGTGTGTAAGTGAGTTAGGGTTAGGGTGCAGGTAGGGAGAGTGTGCGGTAGTGTCGGAGCTTGGGGTTGGGGCTGTGTAAGTGAGTTAGGGTTAGGGTGCAGGTAGGGAGAGTGTGCGGTAGTGTCGGAGCTTGGGGTTTGGGGTGTGTAAGTGAGTTAGGGTTAGGGTGCAGGTAGGGAGAGTGTGCGGTAGTGTCGGAGCTTGGGGTTCGGGGTGTGTAAGTGAGTTAGGGTTAGGGTGCAGGTAGGGAGAGTGTGCGGTAGTGTCGGACCTTAGGGTTAGGGTTTGGGTTAGGGCTAGTGGATATGTGTTGTAGTGTACTGTGTTGTTTACGTGTAGTGTGTCGGTGTTATGGTGTTTGGTGTTTCGCGTTGTCGGGTTTGTGTGTTGTCGGTTTTCTGGCGTCGGTTATTTCACTGTCGGCGAATCGGCGTTTCGGTCATTAGAAGTAGACCCATATATATATATATATATATATATATATATATATGCAGTGTTACACATTTTAGAAATTAATTGTCTGTTTCAATGGATAAAACTGTTGTCAGAGATGTTGCTAATGTGAAAACAAAATCAAGTTGTGTTATGTTATTACAAATCTAACATGAAAACAAAAGTAAGTTAAGTGTTATGTTATTACAAATGCTGAAAAAGGGTTCACATTGTTAGCTTCTGTTCTGCTAATACTGAAGAAAATGCTGCCAGAAAAAAATATAAAAACTGAAATTATAGCTAAGGATGAAGTTGTACCTAAGATGCATGGTAGGACTGCATCTAGGATAACGGAGTCAGCTTTGTGTCCCTGTGCAACAGCTATTCAAATAAAATTTAGTAAATTTTAAAACGAAGGAAGTCAGCCAGATTCTGCCAGCATGATGTGCCTTGTCAAGCATTCTCTACTGTGTAAGTAGAAAATTAATAACAGTCAGAAAGGGGAGGTCATATGCATTCATGTTGACAGAAAAGAACATCTATTATACATGTATAAATTCAGATAGCTCTATTAAAAATGTTATACCCTGCAGCTGTAGCCCCTCATTTAACTCAGGGTGCAAAATCATGGAAGGACTTCAGCCATTTTAATGCACTATAGAAAATGTGATAGAAGGGAAAATCTAAAGACTGTGTGTAGCAAGACTATGAACCCATTCAGTATAGGAATAGTGCAGCAATAATCAAAGTAGCAAAATTCACATGAAGGTTCAGAGTCAAAACCAGAAAATGAAGTTTGCATTGAACTACAAAAAGGGACTTTGTTTTGGGTTATGCACTGAACAGGATATTGTCTGTTATCAGCACAGAGCAACACAAATCCAAAATTTTTAAAGTTGAAAGTCTAGGAAATGAGAAGCATGCCACAAAAAGCAACAAATATGCGAAACTGTTAAGGAATGTCAGTATAGGAAGTGAGGGAAAAATCAGTGCAAGACAGACATTAATACAGAAACTGAGTCAAACAAAGGATAAAAAAGACAGTTGAGTGAAGACCCCCCCAGAACAAAGTTACTACAGAAGGTTAGATAAATAGGAGAATGTCAAGTTCTGAGTCAATTTATCTTCGTGTAAAGCGGAAGGATTAATTGAAGGGAGACTCTAAGAAGCAGGAATCTGTTTATTGGTAAATACTAGACTCTTAGTCTGCAGACTATTATAAGCCTAATCAATAACTAGCAGTCAGAATGAAACTCTGTACCTTGTATTTGTGAGGTAAAGACTGACTATTATGTCAAACCCATATGATCAAAGAAGCAAATAAAACAGGAAGTAATTATTGTTTAGTGCTATCCCATGCAGATGAATATATACAAGCTGCAGTCCCAGTAATTTTAGAAGAAGAGGCTAGAGAGCTTCTGTCTCAAAGCAATATACTAAACAAACACATTATTTGTTAGTGATCTTAAAAGGAAACCACTTAAACTAAAAGTGCACATTAAAAAGTTGATGATACTTTAAGCAGGGCAAGAGAGAATATAGGTTTGTGGTCTACAGTCTTGCGGCAGGAGAGGTAGCTTGTACCTTCTGAATTTGGAATTGCTGGTTGAAGGAGTCCTGTGTCTGTTATTCTAAAAGTCTTTTAACTCAGGTTTGAGCACTTGTACACCAAACCAGTTATTTTACATCAAGAACATTTGTGGTCTACACTCTTGTGGGAGGAAAGTGTAGCCTCCACCATTCTAAGCTGAGAATTGCTGATGAAGGCTTATTGTGCCTGTTATTCTAAGTGTCTTTGTTTTGATTTAAGCACTTCAGCTGCAAACCAATTACTTTACATTAGGAAGGTTTGTGGTCTATGCTGTTGTGGAAGGGGAGAGGATAGCCTATGCCCTTGTGAGTTGTGAATTGCTGGTTGAAGGCTTATTGTGTCTGTTATTCTAAAAGTGTCTTAGTTCTGGCTTAAGCACTTGGGGTCCAAACCAGTTATTTTACATTAAGAGGTTTTCTGGTCTAAATTCTTGTGGCATTACTGTCTAGATTGATTTTTTTAACTACTAGAACATCTAGTTTTCTCATAGCTCAGCATTGCTCATCATGTTCCTTGCCTTATTGACTTGTTAAATATTTAAGTTTTCCTCACTCATTCCTAGTAGATCAGTAACCATTGATATGCACTTCCTGTCTCTCTCTGTGGCTAGTCTGGTTGAGATGGGTATTCTGATGCATTGTAGCAATATCCTCATGTACAACAACAACCCACTTAGTCTAAATAAAACAGATACAGTATGCAAGAGGTGTAAATGCACTTTAATACTGGAAGCAAAACTCTCTCTTACAACCAGAACTAATCCTATAGAGGTTGTCGGTGACACTTGCACCATATCTATTACACAGGCTAAAGACCCTATGCATAAAACTAATTCTGCTGAGGTACGTAGAGGTAACCTTCTTAAAACACTAAGACCTTTTGCACACTGCAATCAAAGAAAGCCTCCTGAGCCATCACATAAACACTCCACTAAAACATCACACACAGCTATACATAGTAAAACTGTATCCAATGCCTCCACTGCTAAACTCTTAAGGCAAATTAGCACACAGCCAAATTTCCTGGTCATTGGTGATTTTATAGTGAGGTACACTGATGTCCCCCTCACCAGACTCAGTAAGGAAAGGGTCACAGTTAGCTGCCTTTCTGGGGCTAGGATGTTGTCATGTCACATAGGCACTGTCACTGAACCACAGTATGTGCCAGTATAACTCTGTCATGTGGGTGTGAATGACCTGAGATTGTACCTCCCTTGACTATATGAAGTGAGAGATGATTGAGCTGATTATGAGTCTCAGGCAGGTATGAGCCTACCACTGAGCAGCATACTACCTTCTCCAAGGATGATGCCATGTTACCAACACAAAATGATTGATTTTAACAACTGGCTTAGCTTCTGGTGACAATCTGGGGGGGGGGGGTACAATATTTGATGGCCTGGGAAGACATGGTTGACAGACCATGCTGCCTTGCCAGGGATAGTCTGCACTTATCCCTTCTGGGCTTTCCGATATTGGCAAAGACTTTTTCCACTCCCATAGTGCCTTTTTTAGGCATTGCCAGATTGATAAACCTACCAACTTAACTGAACCTATGAGGGAATACCTGAAGGTGGTTCTGCTCAATCGTAGAAGTTTTAATAAGAAACTTCATTCCCTACAAGCCTTCCTCTCCCTGGACATGTTATACATCTGTGTAGTAATGGAGACATGGTTTAAAGTTACTGAGGGTACCCCAGTAGTGCAAGGTTATAATTCCTTTCACACCTTTAGATCAGCTACTGCAGTGGAGGGAACTAAAATTGGAGGAGTCTTAGTCTGTATATTAAAAACAATCTGACATCCAGACAAGTTAAAGTGTATGACTCACTGGAACTCATACATGTGCAACTCACCATAAACAGGGTGATGTACCATATCCTTGAACCTATAGGACCCCCTCCATGTCCCAGGAAATCCCCATGTCACATATGTCAGTGTACTAGAGTCCCTCACTATTCAATCCAATACAATATTCATGGAGGAGCTCAACGTACCCCCCCCCCTACAGACTGGGAATACTAAACCACTTCTAATGCATAAGCCTAGTGATTCCTAAAATTTTTTTAATACTAACATCCTGGAACAGTCAGTCCATTCTTCTACCAGGGGTACAAACATCCTTGATGTTGTACCTCACCCAATGTAATGTCTTCTTTCATCAGATCTGACCATAAGGCAGTATTACTTGAAATAAAAGTCAAATCTGGGCATCCAGCGGAACCAAAAAGCTTTAAGAAGTATTCCAAAGCTAACCTCTCTCTCTACTAAGCGACACCCTGTCTAAATTCCAAGCACCCCCAAAACCCAGTAAACACCATAGCATGTGCTATTTACAAAATCTCTGTCTAGCCATATTGACAGCTGTATAGAGAGAGCTGTGCCCATGTGTATAAGAATAAAACAAACTCAAAAGACAAGCTACCCTGGCAAAATCACAGTATTAATCGGTTATACAACAAAAGAAAAAATATTAGCCAAGTATAGGAGGAACAAAGCCATACATACTAAAACCCCCCTGACCATTCTAAACAGGTAGCAAAGAGAGTTAATTAATAATTCAAAGGCTAAATTTGAAGAAAAAATAACTTCTCATGAAAAGGACAAACACAAAACTTTCTACAGCTATGCCCATGACCTCAGAGGGAATACACAACAATGTACAGAAAATATTGTAAATGGCATCACCCACACTGAACCAGAGGCCATTGCCAACCTTTGGCTTACAGGTTCAACTCAAATTTCTCCCACCACTCCCCCTGATAGTCCAAAGCAAATACCACATAACACAATCCCCCCAACCATTACTAGGGAACAGGTCATCAATACATTTTCCAAGGCTAAAAACACTGCATCAGTGGGCCCCAATAACATCTCGGGATTTTTAATAAATAGCATGACCTCTCTGGTACACTTAAATCACTTTTCAACTGGAGGCTTCAGTCAGGCTTTGTGACCAAGGAATGGAAGATGGCTACAGTCATTTGCCTGCACAAAGGAGGTCCAACCACTGATCTAGGTAACTATAGGCCCATAAGACTTACCAGCCTCATATGTAAGACCATGGGAAGAATCATCATGGACATGATAAATGAGGACATAGATAACCTGAAAACACTGGACCCATCACAGTTTGGATTTGTTAAAGGAAGGCCCTGTCCATTAAATGTGGTGGATTTTTTGAGAGGGTCACCAAAGCATTGAATGAAGGTAAGACTGTGCACACCACTTACCTCAACCACCAGGGCTTTTGATACAATACTCCACTCAGGAATTATAGATAAGCTCACTAATTTAGGTATAAACTCTTTTATCACCTGCTGGCTAGCCAAATGGCTCACTGATAGCACCCAGGAGATCAAAATAGGTGAAACACATCCACCAAGAGGCCAGTTACTAGCAGAGTCCCCCAGCCCTTGGTACTGGGCCCTCTCCTTTTTTGGCATCTATTTCTCTGAAATGGAAGTAAATGCTGAAGGTTTATGGAGGACTAAGTTTGAAGATGATTGCAAGCTGGGGGTTATAATCAAATCCCCTGCAAACACTGGCATTCTTCAAGAAGCTATATCTCTGACTAACAAATGGTGCCAAAGCCATGGTGTTAAATTCAATGTTACAATATGCATAATTGTACCCTTTGGAAAGTCAACCAACCCAGCTAATTACTATGTTGATAATACATCCCTAAGAGTTAACCCAGTGGTTAGGGATCTGAGTACACATAGACAGTAGCCTTACCTTCAACCACCACATGTCCACAGTAGTGAGGAAATCCTTTTACGTTGTGCAAGTAATAAGTAAGGGCATGGCATCTAGATCCAAAAAGGTTATTAAACCACTGTACTCTGCCCTTATCAGACCATTCATAGCTTACAATGCTCCCTTTGGTATGTACCTGGCCAGGCATATGCAGCAACTACAGTGGCCTCAGAGTTTACTTACAGAAAGAAAACAAGGCATAACAAACCTGCCTTATGCACAGTACCCTAAAGCCTTTTTCGTCTACTCAGTCTCCTATAGATTGCTGAGGGGTGATCTATGCCTAGCTTACAAGGCATCCAAAAACCCCACACTTATAAATCTCCTACACATTCATAAGTCAAAGAGTACCAGAAATGCAAGGTCCAGGGATCTGAATTTTGTCTGTGACTTAAACAGAGCATGATGGAGAGAAAGATATGTGTCCCAGGGAGAGCCCCCTCCTATAGAACAGGCTTCCCATCCATGTGAAGCTCATTTTGTCTATCACCTAATTTAATCACAACCTAGATCAGTGGATGGGGAACAGAAAATTTACAATGGGCCTGGCACCCATGTCCCTTATAGACAGAGGTAGCTTATAAATGCTTGGCCCTCAATGTCTTATTTGGATACAGTACATAACTATTCTTTCAGTAAAACTTGGCTAGGCTTAGAAAGGACTCCCCCCAGGTCATTAGCCAAGTAACTGTCTATGAATCCATGAATCTATGAAGTAGAGTTGTAGGGAAACTAGTGAACAAGATACTCCAATAATTTATTACCCCTATGTTGAATTATAATTGTACTTCTTATACAGAGTACATAAAGAAAAGGAAGAAATTCGGTTAGCAGTGCCACAACTTTATAGAGCAATAGTCATGGCCCAGGTCCATAGTCACATGTTAGAAGGCCACATGGGAATGGATAGAATTATGGCAAAGGTATTAGCCAGATGTTACTGGTCAAGCATAATGAAAGAGGTAGAAATGTTCCCTGCCTCTTGTCCAGAACGTAAGAAAACTGCATTCCACCCTAGACATAAAAGACCCTTGGTCACAATGCATGTCATCGAAGTAACATTTAAAATATTGCTATGGGCACTGGTGGGTAACTGGCAAACTCTATCAATAAGTCTCAGTACAGATGAGTCATTATAGGCCATGGTACCAAATATGCAGAAATAGTGCCATAATGCAAAGTAAATTTCAAGGCTGTTGTCAGGGAACAAGTAGTGTATTACCCCAAAGTACGTGGCCCTAACGAGATTACGTAATGACTGAGGTACTCTCTTTATATCAAGAGTACTCTGCACCAGTGATGTCACTGCTTTAAAGTCAGTCAGTTAAAGACGTCAGTCCACTATCCACAGATTGGTGGATTACTGAAAATATTTAATAAAACACTGAAATTAATGCTAAGGAATGTTATTGATGAATAAAAAATGACCAGTTACTACCCTTTGTTTGCAATTATAGTCACTGTTATAAGTCACTCCATTTGAAATTCTATATAGTGGGTATCACAGATGGCTGCTAGATGTTGCCAAGGAAATTTATTAAGAAGAAAAGACACCATTCAAAAGTGTGATAGAATACTAGGTTAACTTGCAAAGTAGATTAAAGTTAGCAATGTCCCTAGTAAGGTAGCAGATGGACAGAACCCAGGAAATGTAACAATAAGTCCATGATAAGAATTTGTGACTTAGAAAGTTTAACCCAGGGGATCAGATGCCAGAGCTAGTGCCCTCCACAGAAAACACAATTCAATTCAAATGACAGGGACCATCTGTGGAGATGAAAGAACAAATGCAATATGTTGTAAACTATGACAGTCAGGAGATAAAAGGTTAATTTACCATATCAAAGTACTGAAGCTGTGGAAGGAAACAAAAAAATTCTGCAGGGTGTTTGCAAGGTGGCATTCCTACAGGTGAGAGACCTGAAAAGCTCTACCTGAAATACAGGTAAACAAATCCTTGTCAAAGCACAGAAGCAGGAAATAATACAATTTCTCTTATGAAATCAACAAGTGTTTTTATAAATGCCTGGGGGAATTAATCTGATAGCACATAACATAAAGATGACACCTAGACTGATGTATTGCAGAATACTAAAGTCACAGAAACAATAAGAGCAGAAAACATGATGCTTAAATTAAGTGTGATGGAAGTGTCACAGAGGGTTTGGAGCAGCCCAGTAGTGCTGCTCCATAACCTAACAGAGGTATCAGATTTTGTAATGACTTTTATTGGAATGAATTGAGCTGATAAAGAATGTAGATAAGGTAAGATACTTGACAAATGATACTGGCAGATACCACTTACCTGTTCTGCTACAGAAAATGTAACTTTTATAAGCCCTGATGGTCTGGTCCAGCAGATAACCTTACCATATAGCTTACATGGAGGCCTGGCTATCTGTCAGATGACGATAAATAAAGTATTAACCCTTCAATCCTACTATGACATGGTACACCTGTATGAAGTGGTCATTCATTCAGGTGACTGGAAGTCTCTGCATCTGAAAGTGTAGGCTGTGTTACAATCCATGGGGTAGATTGGCTTGTCTGTGGTAAGACTACAACTAGAAAAGATGGAGGCAAAAAAATGGGTTGTACCCTCTACTAAGAAACACATGAAGGCTTTCCTTAGACTAAATGGGTGCTATAGAAAGTTTGCACCTAAGTGATGATCGCTTGTCTTTAGTAGGGTCATGAAGGTCCGAGAGGCACAGAACATTTTTTGAACTAACAAAGTCCTGTTTTCTGAACTTGTGCTAATAACTTCTGATTTTACTAAAGAGTTCATCTTGTATGCTAGTGCATCAGCTGAAGGTTTAGGGGCAGTACTATCCCAGGACATTCAAAGCGAGGGGCTAAATTATCAAGAAAATAAGCAGAGCAGAAAGAAGCCTGCTTTTGAAAGAGAGTCTTACAATAAAAAGGCATTCAGTGCCTTGAAATACTATTTGCTAGTCAGGCAGTTTGGTGACAGTTTATGCATCTTTACAATTGTTAAATACTGATGGTGATGCAAAGTTGTGCCAGTGGACACTATTCCTCCAATGCTTTCCATTTGCTGTTATCCACAGATCTGACCTAGCTAATAGAAATGGTGATGGGTTGAACAGTGCCTACTGCCCATCATTATGATTCAAAAGGTGTTGTGTTGGGAGGGAGTAGATATATGTTGGTTATGTTGCAACAAGACAAATACAGAATTGCATATTTGTCTTTCAATGCGTTTTCGAACTTATGGGGTGTGACAGTACTCTCAAAGCATTCAGCCAAATTACAAGGTCTTAAAATGCCAATTATTCTAGTATAAAAGAGAAAGAAGCCTGGTAGCCTAAATTCAGGAAGTTAGTTCCTCAATGAAGGATCATTCGAAAAGGAAGACATGAAAGTTTGGAGTGAGAGAAAGCACAGTCAGTTTTAACTAGTAGAGGGTAATTATAGATTATAAGTTGTGGAAGTAAATGTTTTAAAACTTAAAGTTGAGTCTGGGACAGGTTTTCAGCCTTGGACTTTCTTTGGGAACAGGAAGAGGCTTGCTTCCTGGGCTTTTATTTATCAAATAGCTTGTATACTGAAAGGTTTAGATAGATAGATAAATAGACAGACAGATGTGTATGTATCTGCAATCCTTAGTACTATAAACCAGCATGTCAAAGAGTTTGGGAATGTAAAGAAATGCAGAACATTGTTATTGTAGACTTCACGTTATATCCTAGTGTGATTTGATCAACTTGATCTCAGTTGGTTTTGTAGTAGGGTTTGCCCATTTGGATTTATTGGTAGTAGGTATGTATATTTGTATGTTTCTGTTTGTGAAGGGAATGAATTGGCAATGCAGTGGCTAACTGTGCACTGACAGTTCTTTTTTCAGGGGATTTCTCCTTTCATCATGTGTGTTTGGCTTTGTGGTTGGTATGTATAAGGATACTTTTTATTTTGATAGGCAATCATGTGGATTTTTTGCATTTTGTGCAGTCAACACTGTGTGCTGTTGTTTTATTTTCAGTATTCTGAGGTACAATTTTTTTGGTCAATGATTTCACATATAGCTATATATATATATATATATATATATATATATATATATATATATATATGGATTACCTTCATTTGATCGACATTCCATTTGACTGAAACCTATTTGATCAACAGACCATTTGACTGACAACCAGTAATTCAGTATACTTTAAGACAAATAACAGGGACTGGTCCCAATTCCCAATGTTGTGCGACCCTGGAGTTGGTATATAGAGTTAGGGGGGTGTGGGGGGCAAAGCCCCCCACCTATATTCGTTCAAAATCTGTACTTTTTGTGTTATTTTTGTCTTTTGACAGAAACTAGTTGGAGGGCTTCACCTCCACACCCCCCAATGTGGGGGGCTGCACCCCTCACACCCCCCTAACTATATATACCAACTCCAGGGTCGCACGACATTGGGGAGGGGGACCAATCCCTGATGGTCTGGTCCAGCAGTCATTCATTCAGGTGTACTGAATTACTAGTTGTCAGTCAAATGGTCTGTCGATTCAATGAGTTTCAGTCAAATGGTCTGTCGATCAAATGAAGGTAACCCATATATATATATATATATATATATATATATATATATATATATATATATATATATATATATAAGTGATTACATAATGAATAGATGAACTGTTTCATGATCGACACAAAAAACATCAACCAAAACACATTGATCATTCATTACAAACAACACACCAAAACGACACATAGTACATTGAAAAAAGGAAGAAATTTTCTTTTCTCTTGTAGTACCTGTAACCCTACCACACATTCAGCTCAGATTTGTCCAAATAGTGATAGTGTTATGGAAAGGGCTTTTCATAAGGTAAGCCGCACTTTAGTATTTGGGTTAAGGTTAGCAAGCATTACTAAGTTGAGCAAGTAATGCTTGCTAACCCTAACCCTATTTTTAGTTAGATTATTGAAAGTGTGAATATCAAAAATGGATAATCTTTGAACAGAGGTAGAATGTCCATTATACACAAAAATGTGTGTGTATTAGATGTGTGAGGATAGATAGATAGATAGATAGATAGATAGATAGATAGATAGATAGATAGATAGATAGATAGATATAGATAGATAGATACAGCTAGATAGATAAAGTCAGCTAGTAAGGTGAGATGAATAGCTGAACAACATGAATAATAAAAACTGAAAATAGTCTGATTACAAAAGACATTTTGAGCACACTTTATGTTCCATCATACAACTCATTTACTTGACTTACCCACTAGTATGGTAAGTTAAATGTGAATTGTGATGGAAAATATACTAGTTTTTTTTTTCTTAATTATATGTCGTCAGACTGGTGCAGACAACATATGTAATACCATTTTTTACAGTAATATGCAATTTGATGGCTGTGTCAAAACTATTAGTTTGCTAACAGCCAAAATGTTAAATGATTGCTAACGGAAAACTAGACTATTTAATACCTGTAACTCTAACACTTTATTTGATATGAAACTGCACTCTTTTCTAATTATATTGTATGAAATTGTCATATTTTACTGTACAGCTGGAGAGGAGTACCAAATGTATGTGGTGTGCTTGAATTTTGGCAAAACATTTCATATTATTCCTTAGGAAAAAAAATGTGAAAGATGTTAAAAACATAGCATTCAGATACACGTTAGTAATATACAACATGGACTCTTAGGAGAACTAGAGGCTAAGTAATGAATAACAAATAACCAGCCAAAGGTGGAAACGGACTGAGTAAAAACAACAAATAAACCAGTAATCCATGAAAAACACTCAGTCCAGCACATTGGTTCCAATAAAGGCAATGGAAAAATCACATCAACAGTTGCAATAATATAAAGATTTTAATATGTACAACAAATGCACATCAGATTAAGCACTAAATAATGAATAATAAACAAACAAAAATGTTCTGTTTAGTTAAATATTTAATTTATTTGTTTATTATTCATTATTTATTATATATATTTTGAGTGCAATTAAATTAATGTAAAAAAACGTTTTTTGCCTATGAAGTGTTTTTCATCACATTAATGAATGTTTCTAAGGGGAAGAATAACTAATTTAACATTATTTTGCAAGGAACCAATAGAATTGTTTGTGTCTTTCGGCTTTTCCCGGTTAGGGGTCGCCACAGCGGAACTCCGGTCTGCTAATGATTGGTAGTTGATTTTTAAGTGCCGAGTTACCAGCCCTGACACACAACCTTCAATGAAGGTACGCCCATTCATGCATGTCTCCACGCAGAAGACGCTCTAGCTAAGAATCGAACCAGACAGCATCTTACTGTCAGGCGACAACGCTACCGCAGCACCACCACCGCAGATTAAGGAACCAACAGAATATTTTAATTAATTGATTGATGTTACTATTTAAATGGTTGTTATTTTAGGTTTAACATTCTGATGTTCCGTGTGCAGAATGAAAGCGCTTAATCTAATGTGCATTTATTGTGCATATTAAAATTCTTATATTATTGGAACTGTTGGTGTGATTTTCCATTGCCTTTGTTGGAACCAGTGTGCTGGAGTGAGTGTTTTTTGTGGATTAATGAATAACAAATGTCAGCGTAATGAGAGCTTATGGAGAACAAACAAAAGAAAGATGAAAAACCTGAGCAGTGCTGTGAAGCTCAGCTCCGGAGATGTTTAATGTTTTCAGCTACCTCTACATGGGGCTAAAAGGCAAATTTTGCCTCTATGTACTAAACACTGTGTACTAATACAGGTTAAACACACCATAAGATTGAAAAATGAAAACATGTTGCTAGTATAAAAGAATGCTCTACATCATAACAGCTGAGACTCGGTGTTAACAAGTACATCAACTGCTTGGAGTAAAAGACACCAATAAGGATTATAAGTGATATAATTATAAATCCTCAAAGCCAGAGAGAATGAGAGAGAATTGGCAGCAGTTACTGCAGATGACCTAATGCTGCTAAACAATGTTACAAGGATTTAAGGAATACCATATGATGCAAATGTGCATAGAGCAAGTAAGAACAGCAGAAAATAACTGATATGGTACCTTGGCACAGACTACTGCTGAAACTTTAATTCTAACACAGTGTCCTTTTCTCTAAGCCACATTATTTTAGGGATGAACACTGTCTGTTAGCAGCTTAAGGCTAAGAGTTTCATGTGTGGCTTCAGACAAAATATAAATTGAGAAGTGAAGCAGGCCTGGCAGTAGAGTGGGCCAGTTATTAAGGTTCGCTCCTCACAACCTCACAACTCCAGTGTTTGAAATTTAATCCGGAATTTTTGGATCCTGCCTGTGCAAACTGTGTATATACGTCTGATTTTCTCCTACCTGTGAAAAGTATGCTAGGCAGTTGGGTAGTCTGGCCTATGTATACTTTTTGTTTACACCTGCCCTTGTGCTCTGGGCAGAGAATGGGGTTCTGAAGGACCCACACTTACATTGTTAAATAAATTAAAATAAGAATTATGAGACTTAGCACTGCATGGATATGTGAAGAGAGTAGAACTCTGGCAATAGCAACAAACTATGTCAACAGCATTAAAAGTTTAAATAGAACATGTGTTGAGATTGTAGGTTAGGCAAAAATGTACTAAATAATGAAATGACATAACTTGTAGTTGAGCATGGGCAATGTAAGAAACAAAATCAAAGACTTTTCTTTATACCAAGCAATGGTCACGTGATAAAACAAATTAATCAGGGAAAATGGAGTGGGTGCTTTCAAATGTGTATGCATGCTGTCTGTATTAAAACACTGAAGACAAAGATTCAGGGGTGTAGCTAGATTTTTTTTTTGGACCCGTGCTCCAATTTCAATATCATTGCCTCCACCATTCAGACGTCTAAAAAACAAATTTTTATTCCAGGGATAAAAGGGGGATATTCCAGGGTGATTCTTTGTCACCGCTACTCTTTTGTCTTGCCCTTAACCCATTAAGTTTTCTACTTAACAAATTAGGTCATGGCTACAATTTGGCTCCCAGAAAACAACAGTGTAATGATTTCTTATCTTCTTTTTGTGGATGATTTAAAACTGTATAGTTCATCATATGAGGAAATGAAAACATAACTGCAAGTGGTCAAAACTTTTTCAGATGATATAAGAATGTCATTTGGTCTTGATAAGTGTGCAAAAGCAACCTCTAAAGCAGGGAAACTGCAGCGCCAATAAAACATCAGCCTGTGACAGGAATGTGATATAAAAGAACTTGAGCAAGAGAGAAAGTATATAAATATCTGGGAATTGATGAAAGATCAACAATAAAACACGAACAAATGTGAGTAAAACTTCATAAGTAATATTTTAGAAGACTAAAATTAATACTGAAAACAGCGCTGACATCAAGAAACAAAGTCCGGTCTATAAACCAATTTCCTTTTCCTGTCCTAACTTACAGTTTTGGAGTGACTGACTAGTCCCAACAGATGTTGGATAGATTAGACAGGAAAATGAGAAGGATGTGTCATACTTATCAAATGATTTATAAAAATCAGTGCATATCAAGACTGTGTATTCTCAGTTCTAAAGGAGGTATGGGCCTCCTCAAAATTGATTACATGTATGGATCTGCAATTGTAGGACTTCATAAATATCTGCTGACCTCACAAAACCCAAATATAGTGAAAGTTTTAAAACATGAGGAACTATATGTATGTATTTTCCACATTTCTTACCTTTTCATCTGATCCTTTACCTCATATTCTTTCTTTTGTTTTTTGGCACATTTAGTTGCTGCCTGATTTTTATCTACTTCTGGTTTGATTTGCATTCCTCTTTGACACTGATATGCTTCTGCTGAACTAAGCAGGGAAGTCATCTTAGACTTATTCTCCTCATGTTTCAAAACTTTCACTATGTTTGGGTCTTGTGCGGTAAGCAGATACGTATGCAGTCCCACAATTGCGGATCTATACATGTAGGGTTGGGATTCAATAAAGCCTACACAGTCATTTTTCACCATGTGCCCTTCAAGGTGCGATGTGCATGTGGCCACAAATATTTTTAGATTCAGTAAACTCAGTATAACGGCACACACACATGCACAAACAAGATAGATACTGTGACTTGCTTATTACAGTATAAGTAGCTGAATTGTATGCTAATCAAGCAAACCAAAACAATGGAGCAATTCAACAAGCTCGAATGCAACCGAATAGACTCCGTACTGGTGTTCCCCATGTATTCAAATAATTTTCGAATGCAGCCATGGAAAGGAGTCTACAAGGACAGAAGAGCAAGTAAAAGTTGTTAGATTTGTACAGAACTGACCTTAAAGGGACAATCCCAGGGATTTTTTGTTTTGATTTGGCCTTTGTTTACATTTCAGGTTTCCCTTTCTGAGCATGCTCACCTTTGGCTGAGGGGGTTGGGGGAAGAGTGCCTGCAGGAAACTTTAAAGGTGTCAGCCAAATTCCATCTCAAATTGCAGTTGTACTGACAACAGCTCTCTGTGCGAGCCATTCATTAGTTTAATCTGTGCATTTTACACCTTGAGAAAAGTAGCTTTTCAGGCATTTTACGACTTTTCTGCTGGTACTCTACAAAGCACATCAGTAATGCAAGGCTTTTAAACTGAGTTTTTTGTTTCTGTCATTTCATTTCATATTTTATTCTGTGGTGACTGTGAATCCTGGCCACCACAACAATTTTGTGATATGGCTTCTACCTATAGAAAGCATCTGAATGAGGCAAACAATAGTGGAAACCATGTTTCTCTTTCTTTCATTGCATGTGTTACTGTATTCTGATTTTTGAATACTAGCCTGGCAGCAACTTTCTCACCTGCTATTTATTCCATAGAAAACAATTGTGTGGCAGAAGGTTGGAGTATTAGTAGACAAACTCTTCAGTTCCTTTTTCAGCTTCTGGTTTGATATGTGCTGATTTCTGAATACTACTAGATAAAGGCACTATTTTTTTAAGGAGGGGGCTGCTAGTACATCTGTAGAAGCATGAGTGTTGCAGTTTAAAAATTAGTATACACTCATCTTTTCCTTTCACTATATATTTTATTTTTTGCTGATTTCCAGCTACTAGCCAAATGTACTTCCTAGTGTACATGCTACATTGTAGTGAGTTATTGCATTGTATAATGTGTTCAGCACTTCTTTCTCTTTTAACCTTATATCTGTATGAATCTGTTTCTAGTTCCACTGTTATTATAATATAAACAAGTAAGTTAAGTAATACTGTACAGCTTTTGACATCATTCTAACAGTTTGCAGTGCCTAATTAGTGTCTGATTCCTGGTCTGACAATTAGTCCTACATGGTAAACTCTTTCATTCCAACGTAATTACATGACAGCATACCTCTCAACCTCTTAGCACAAAAATCTGGACAAAGCCTAAAATAATAAGGAAAAATACCCAAAGATAGAGACCATTTTTAAATACTGATCTAATAAACTTAGAGGGTTGCTAGAATAACAGGACTTATTAGTGTGTATTTTCAAGTCTGAAACTCAAATGTGTGTAACTACTTAGTAACTTCAATCTTCAGTGATTTCCCAGAACATCAAAATTTTATGAGGAACAGACCAAAAATATGAGGCAAAAATCTGAACATTCAGGGAAAATCTGGACAGTTGAGAGGCATGCATAGTAGTTATGATGGAGCAAAGTGACAGAAAGTACAGTTGTGTAAAATGTTACCATAACAGTTGATGTCCTTCTCTTCTCTGCTGCAGTATTCAGTACAGAAGGGATGTATCACCATTGCTTGGCCAATATAAATAAGCTAAAAAGAGATCTTGGTTGTGCCATAAATCACATTTATGCTCCGCACACAGAACATGGGGTAAAAAAGGGAACGAAACTACCTAGAACTGTATTGCTCCAGAAGAGAACAGGCATCATAGGACAAAGGAGTCCATACGTATCCAGAAGGAAAAAAATGCAGAGCAATCAAGAGGGGGTTGGAGGGAGGGAGCAAATACTGCCACCATGAAGAGTTGGACATCTACTGTTATGATAAGATTTTACACAACTGTACTATGTCATTCTATATCACTGTTACAGTATTGGTACAGAAGGGAGAGTAAAAAAGATCAAGAACAGAATGGGAGGTGGAAGGCTGAGAAGATCCCTCAAAAAAAACAACATAAAATGGTTTCAAAAAAACGTACTCTGACTCTAGAGACCATAATGCTTAGTACAGGTATACACTGAAGACCAAGTAGCATCCTCAAGGATGGAATTAGTGTCCAACCTCTTCATGAAGGCACCAGAAGAGTCAACAGCTCTAGTGGAATGAGCTCTAACAAAAGCAGACAGAATTGCCATTTTATTTATTTATTTATTGACATTTGTTAACCAGCTTAGTCCAGCTGGGTCAGAAACCCATTTTCAGTGGAGACCCGAGGAGAAAAGCTCCAGTTATATTTAATTTATATGTTAGCAGAGAATACAAGATAAATTTAGTTACATTCAGTGTACCTTTTACAGAGAAAAACAAGTTTCAGTTAGTTACATTCATTTAAAATTTTGCAGAAAAAAGATACCCATTTAGTCTACAGTATGAGAAAATTGTGCAGTAATGGTAAAACAATGAAATGGTAAATCCATGAAAAGAATAACACATAAAATCCTCCAAAGCTAGTTATGAAAATAAAATTGCCAAAGATTCCAAAGACAGCCACAAGGCATTCTATAACTATGTCAAGAATCTAAATGGCAATACTCAGATATGCTCTGTGCTACAACAGAATGGCATTAAATATACTGATCCCAAGGATATTGCCAATATCCTGGCAGATCAATTTAGTGCAAACCTCACCACCCTCACCCCCCCCAAAGGGCCCATCTCAATACCGAAATATTGCCAAATTCAGGTAATAATGGCCACACAGGTAAAAAAACACACTTTCCAAAGCTAAGAATCCAACATCCATGGGACCAGATGACATCCCAGACTGTGTACTACATGAACTACAAAATGAACTGGCACCTCACTTAACTGTCATATTTAATTATAGCCTCACCTCAGGCTTTGTGCCCACTGAGTGATGCACAGCTACAGTTATCCCACTCCACAAGGGGGGATCCGCCTTGGATCCTGGGAACTACTGCCCCATCAGTCTGATGAGCCTGATCTGCAAGGCCATGGAACGTATTATCATGGAACTTATAAACAAAGACATTGGCAACCTTCAAACACTGGACCCTACGCATTTTGGGTTCGTGAAGGGCTGACCTTGTCTCCTGAACATGATTGATTTCTTTGAATCAGTTTCCAGAGCCGTGGACAAGGGTAAG
>NC_056726.1:221682405-221739905 GCF_019279795.1 Protopterus annectens
TCTCTCGAGCACGTAGCTCGATGGGATTTGGGTTTTCTGAGGTGCAGCATGTCCATTAATTCCGGGTTGGACATGGCTTTATACGTCAGGCACAGATCGCCTCTGAGCAGGCGGTATGCGACTAAGTAGAGCTGGAGTTTCTTTAACCGGGCAGCATATGGCATCTGTTTGAGCCCTTTGATCCTCTTGGTGAGGTACTTTTGGGGTCTTTCCAGTTACTGCAGGTGTCTGGTAAGGTACATCCCAAAAGGGGCATTGTATTCAATTATGGGCCTGATGAGGGATGAGTAAAGAGGCACGATGACCTCCCCTGATCTAGATGTGAATCCCTTCATGATTAGGTGGGCTATATAAAATGTTTTTCTAACCACTTTGGCCATGTGGTTTTCAAATGAGAGATTGCTATCAACTTGGGTCCCCAGGTCCCTAATTACTTCTTCTGTACTTAATGGATTACCACCTATGTGGTAATTTGTGGGCACTTTGTTTTTGAAGAAAAAATGAAGCCAGCAACTGGATGGCTGAGAATAGCTAATTTATTAATCAAGCATTATAAAGACTTCGATCTCACAGACCGGTTTCGGCATAGAGGTAGCTTAGCCTTCTTCAGTGTGATAAAGCAGCAAACAAAATGGAAGTCTTTTAATACAAAAATATTAATTAGACATAAAAATACTCAAACCTGATTGGTGAACTCATGAATAAAACATGAACACATTCAAAGATGTTCATTAAGTCCTGGATAAAAAAGAGTACCTAATTTAATTATCCATTTTTTCTCTTTAGTATTTAATTTATTATGCCAGCCAGATTTCACAGTGTGATCACCTAAACTTTTGTCAATAACAAAAAAATGAAACCTTGCTGTAGGGTGTTTTAATGTGTGTTTATAAAGCGCATTACTGGGTTTTTTACATTTGACATCACTTAGATGTTCTGAGATGCGTAACTTGAATGGCCTCGATGTCTGTCCTACATAGAAGCAGCGGCAACTGCAGCATACCATATAAATTATCCAGTCACTATTACAATTAGCAAAAAATTTTATGTCATATACAGTGCTACAATTGCTGCTAGAAAATTCTTTTGTCTTTAAGACATGTTTACAATTAGTACAATGGCCACAAGGTATGCATCCAATAAGTTTATCACCCAGCAAAGTGGTTTGTGTAATTTGTAACAACATTGATTGTGAATCATGTTTGTAATGATTAAAATAAGTACCTAGGTTTTTACCCTTTCTAAACGAAAAAGAGCAATTTGGTGGTATCACAGAAGATACTGCAGGATCAGCGGACAAAATATTCCAATTTCTTTTAATAATATTAGTAAGTTGTCCAATATTCCTGCCATAAGTGGTAATAAATCTAAGTGGAGCGGAAGAAGAGCCTAGTTTCTGTTTATAGGTGAGCAGATCATCCCTGCTCAGTTGTGATGCATACCTTTTAGCAATAGTGATATGGCTTGATTGATATGCCCTATTGTTAAATCTATGTACTAGATTCTGGCTGTATGATTGAAAAATGTTATCATTTGAGCAATTACGTCTCATACGAATAAACTGAGACTTAGGAATATTTCTGGCGATATGTTTTGGATGAAAGCTGGATGCGTGGAGCAAGGTGTTGTATTGTGGAAATTTTCTGAACACCTCAGTGTTGAATGAATTATCAGGATTTCCTGTGATCTTAACATCCAAAAAAGTAATAACATTTTGGTCATAATTAATAGTAAAGTGTAACCCCCATTTGTTATCATTCAGATATTCCACAAATTCATGTAGTTATTCAATATCAGCCCTCCTCATCATCCAGCAATCATCCAAATACCTACGCCAGATATCAATTTCAGGTAGATATAAGTTGTGCGTATTATCATAGATGATCTGATCTTCAATGTATGCCATGTATAGATCAGCATAAATGGGGGCAAAAGAAGCCCCCATAGCAGTGCCCTTAACTTGTAGGTAGCATTGTTTATCATAGAAGAACACATTCTTAGTTAGCACATGTTCTGTTAAAATGCTCAAAAATGTATTAAAGCCAGGTTTGTACATACTGGATTTTTCCAACCAGTATTCGATGGCATCCAACCCTGCCCAATGAGGTATATTGGTGTATAGTGAACTCACATCAAGGGTGCAAAGCCACCAGTCTTTTTCAATCTGCATGTCATTGATAATACTGAGAAACTGTGTGGTGTCTTGTATTCTGGATCTGACCCATGAGAGTAGAGGTTTGAGATGTTTGGTCAAGTATTCAGACAAAGGTTCTGTAAGAGAGCCAGTACCCGCTACAATGGGTCTACCCGGTGGATGTGCAAGATCTTTATGAATTTTTTGGTAAAAAGTGGATATATTGCCTAGCTGGATCAGAAATGGTAAAATGTTTCAAAGTGTTAGGTGTAATAATACCATTTTCAACAGCCGAATTCAAAAATATATCAATTTGCTGTTTAAACATAGATGTCGGATCAAGAGGCATCCTGGTGTAATATCTGGCATCATCAAGCTGTCTATGTGCTTCTTTATCATAATCAGTCCAATTCATCACCACAACAGCTCCTCCTTTATCAGCTTTAATAATTACTATTTGTTTGTTGTTATCAAGCTCTTCCAAACATGCCATATCAAGTTTAGAGATGTTGTTTGGTAAAAGTGATCCTATATTAGAGCTAAAATGTAGTTCTTTGAGAGTACTACGCTGAAATAAGCTCACTGATGGATGCATTGGAGGCATGAAAGATGAAGGGTGGTATTTGAAACCATCAGTAGATAGACCAAGTGATTGCCCAGATGATTGTTTGTCCTGAAAAAATAGCTTTAAGTTAATCAATCTACAAAAATTTACTACATCCTGAGCAAAAATGTCCTCTGAAACAAAAAAAACAGGTATAAATGAAAGTCTTTTATAAAGAAGAGTGATTTGTTGCTCAGTTAAAATAGTATCAGAAATATTACATACATTATCATGAGCATTTATTTGTTCATAAGCATTTCCATCAAGTTCTGTAAGCTTGTAACTTTTGCGGTGTTTTCTGTCCCCCCTCCTCCTGCATGTCCTAAAGGGTTCCCAAGATTGTTGCGTTTAGGTGACGGGGAATCCATGGTGTGCATAGTGTCAATATCAGTGCCAGAAGAAATATCTGCATCAGTGTTATCAGAATATATATCATGAGCATGATGTTTTTTCAAAATGGACCTTGGCCTCTTGCGTTTTGGATGAGGGTTTATCAATATTCAATGGTTTCCCAAACTTGACATATTTAGTTTGTTTAAAGGGTTGCCCTCTTTCGTAGTCAGATTGATCACGATTGAATTTTTTCAGTTTCCTATCCTTTAATTGTGCTTCAAAAGTGAGAAGGTCAGAACTAAGCTTAGATAGTAGACCTGGAAACACACTATCATGCTTATAACCCTCACAATCAGCAACAAGTTTACTAACCCTAGGTGACTCCTTATCAATAATTCTAGTATAATATTTAGAAAGTGATTCAACAAATTTTAAAGAAAATTCCTGCTGAATAGAATGCCACTCATTTAGCAAAGTGTCATCAGGGTCTGCTACCAAAGGCTGGATTTTGACCCTTAACCCTCTTGGGGTTATACCTTTGGTTAAATAAGCTTTAAATAGCTTGAAATGCCATACAAAAGACCTGAGCATCCTCATTTGTTTATTAAGTTCAAAGAACAATTTTTCACAACATTGTGACGAATTACCAGTGTTCAGGTCATTGGAGCCATGAGAAGATATCCCAATACCAAATACTGTCAGGTCCTCCCTATCAGAGGATAGACCAGAGAAAATATTTTTAAGGTCCATAATGAATAAACAAATATTGTATTGAAATTATGTCAACTGAGAACACAACACCACGTCCTGTTTATTGACAGAAATGGACAATAGTGGCAATTGGACCAATCACCCTAATTTGTAAATGTAAAAAATGTTTTCATATAAATGAGGTCACAAGCCACGTCCAAGTCAGGACAATAATGGTGTGATTATTCACAAAAGAAAAGCATTAAAATCACTTATGGACAGATGGCATCCCTAATGAGAAAAGACATATCAAGTGAAAAAGATATAATCTTCAATAGCTTTAACATCGAGAGACTCAGAAAAAACACATTACCAAGTCAAGTGAGTGGCAACTATTAGCCAAGAGTGTGTGTTCACCAAACATCCATATCCAAATATAAAAAATGTACAATATTACTAGAATATATCGAAAGGAGTCACTCTAATGTCATAAAAATAGCCAAGCAAAAATATGAAATGATATATACTTAAGAGGCCAAACAAATACCAAAGGCCTTCTTATTATTAAAGAATATTGATCAGTGATGTTATCCAAAAAACTTCTGTAATGGCCTCAAAAAACATACCATACTTCAGACAAATTAGTACAATAGTGAATTCAGTTGTTTAGATAGCAAACTTGTTATTAAGTAATGCAATAACAAATAGAGTTATTAATAAATAACTGACTTATTGCTAAGCATAAGTAGTATGCATAAACCAGAAGCTACTTATTTATACTGCTACAAATTGTCCCTATTCAGCAATGATTACAATAGCTAATAGGGCAATACCTAGTATTAATGTCCAAAATAAAATAGCTGAGTCCTTCAAGGCACAAAAGACAAAATTGACAAATAATTATATAGGGCAGTAAAATTCCACAAGATGTATCAATAAGTTGCTACACTCTTCTTCAATACATGCGACAGAAGACACTAATGCAAATCGCTCCCTTTTTATGAAGCATTCAATTGAGTAATCCAAAATTCGAGTAAGTCAGTCCAAACACCATGTTCTAGCCAACTGCATAGTTACCCCAAAAAGGCTGATGATAAAAAGTACAGCAGTGTTAATTCGCACACTCAAGTGGTTTCGCCAGTCATATAGTGAAAAAACGAAGATGGTAAACCAAATCATACACTATTCCTCCGCATAGCACAAGAAATGAAGCAATAGGGTATCATAAGATGTATCAATAAAATGTCCCCGCTCCACTTACATAGATACTATAGAAAAAATAACACAAATTGTTCCTTTTGTTGTTGTATTCCGTTAAATCATCCAAATAAAATAAATCAGTCCAAACACCAGATACAAACCAACTGCATAGTTTCCCCAGTCATAAGAACTGATGGAAAAATATAACAGCAACGTGGAATCACTCACTTAAATGGTTTTGCCAGTCATATAGTGAGAAAACACACTAATGGTAGAACACATCAAACGCTATGCATTCGCGTTTCACCGACGAAGCCAAAACACCAAAATGTCATTATATCATGATCAACTGTACTGGAAAAAGACTTGAAGTCGACTGATTTGGCATAAAAAATCCCAATATAGTATATCCACACAAGCGAAGCACACCAACCTTGATAAACTGGACTGATAAATCCATGCAGCACACCATGGATCTCCAGCAGGAAGTAGAAAACAGTGTAAGCAAAAAACAGTCCCCTGCATGGAGAAAATTGCACGGCAAAGTAGGATCCAAAGAAAAAATGAAGCCAGCAACTGGATGGCTGAGAATAGTTAATTTATTAATCAAGCATTATAAAGACTTCGATCTCACAGACCGGTTTCGGCATAGAGTTAGCTTAGCCTTCTTCAGTGTGATAAAGCAGCAAACAAAATGGAAGTCTTTTAATACAAAAATATTAATTAGACACAACAATACTCAAACCTGATTGGTGAACTCATGAATAAAACATGAACACATTCAAAGATGTTCATTAAGTCCTGGATAAAAAAGAGCACCTAATTTAATTATCCATTTTTTCTCTTTAGTATTTTAACATTTTTCAATCATACAGCCAGGATCTAGTACACAGATTTAACAATAGGGGATATCAACCAGGCCATATCACTATTGCCAAAAGGTATGCATCACAACTGAGCATGGATGATCTGCTCACCTATAAACAGAAACTAGGCTCTTCTTCCGCTCCACTTAGATTTATTACCACTTATGGCAGGAATATTGGACAACTTACTAATATTATTAAAAAAAATTGGAATATTTTGTCTGCTGATCCTGCAGTATCTTCTGTGATACCACCAAATTGCTCTTTTTCATTTAGAAAGGGTAAAAACCTAGGTACTTATTTTAATCATTACAAACATGATTCACAATCAATGTTGTTACAAATTACACAAACTACTTTGCTGGGTGATAAACTTATTGGATGCGTACCTTGTGGCCATTGTACTAATTGTAAACATGTCTTAAAGACGAAAGAATTTTCTAGCAGCAATTGTAGCACTGTATATGACATAAAATTTTTTGCTAATTGTAATAGTGACTGGATAATTTATATGGTATGCTGCAGTTGCAGCTGCTTCTATGTAGGACAGACATTGAGACCATTCAAGTTATGCATCTCAGAACATCTAAGTGATGTCAAATGAAAAAAACCCAGTATTGCGCTTTATAAACACACATTAAAACACCCTACAGCAAGGTTTCCTTTTTTTTTTTTATTGACAAAATTTTAGGTGATCGCACTGTGAAATCTGGCTGGCATAATAAATTAAATACTAAAGAGAAAAAATGGACAATTAAATTAGGTGCTCTTTTTTAACCAGGACTTAATGAACATCTTTGAATGTGTTCATGTTTTATTCATGAGTTCATCAATCAGGTTTGAGTATTTTTGTGTCTAATTAATATTTTTGTATTAAAAGACTTCCATTTTGTTTGCTGCTTTATCACACTGAAGAAGGCTAAGCTAACTCTATGCTGAAATCGGTCTGTGAGATCAAAGTCTTTATAATGCTTGATTAATAAATTAACTATTCTCAGCCATTCAGTTGCTGGCTTAATTTTTTCTTTGGATCCTACTTTGCCGTGCAATTTTCTCCATGCAGGGGACTGTTTTTTGCTTACACTTTGTGATGACTATACACTTTTTGGCGTTTAGTTTGAGGCCATGGCTCTGGCACCAGTTGTCTGTTTCTATGAGGCCCTTTTGGAGGATGCTTGTGTCAGCTGGAGAGTCGATTATGGCACCTAGTTTGCAGTCATCTGCAAACTTGGTCAGCCACAGTCCTTCCATGTTGGCCTGCACCTCCGAGAAATATATACCAAACAAGAGAGGTCCCAGGACTGAGCCTTGTGGGACGCCACTTGTAACTGGTTTGCAGTCTGACATGGCTCCAACAATTCTAACCATGTGGGTTCTGTCCTTGAGCCAGTTTGCAACCCATCTAGTGACATAGGGGTTTATATTTAAGCTGGTGAGCTTATCTATAATGCCCGAGTGGGGTATTGTATCGAAGGCATTTGTGAGGTCCAGGTAGGCTGTGTGGATCACCTTCCCCTCGTCAATGGTCTTGGTGACTGTTTCAAAGAAATCGACCAGCTTTAAGAGGCAGGATCTGCACTTAACAAAGCTGAACTGGGTAGGATCCAGCGTCTGTAGGTCCCCAATATCTTTATTTATGAGGTCCATGATGATCCTTTCCATAGCTTTGCAGACCAAGCTAGTCAGGCTTATGGGGCGATAGTTTCCAGGATCCGTTGAGGCACCACCTTTGTGGAGAGGGACCACTGTTGCTGTACGCCACTCTTTGGGTACATATCCTGTAGTAAGGCTGAGATTGAACAGTAGTTTTATGTTTGGGTTTAGCTCTTCTTGGAGTTCATGTAGGATGCAGCCCGGGACACCGTCTGGTCCCATTGATGCTGTGTTTTTTGCTTTGGAGAGGGCGGCTCTTACCTGAGCATCTGAGATGTCAGGGGGGCAGCACTCTGCTGGGATAGATATTTGCCCTTTTGGTGGGGAGGGGTGAGAAGTTTGTGCTGAACCTGTCAGCTAGGATGTTGGCAATGTCTGTGAGTTTGGTGTATTTTTTGATATTTTGGACTAATTCTGAGCATATCTGGGAATTCCCACCCAGGTTCCTAACATAACTAAAGAAAGCCTTGTGATTATCCTTAGTGTCCTGTGCAATTTTTCTCTCGAAGCTGGCCTTAGACGATTTTATGAGTGCCTGTAGTTTTTTGCTAATACTGATCAGAGATGCCTTCCCTTTTTGGGATTTTGCTCTATCATGTAGTAGCTTCCTCCTTCTATTGTATAGTTTGTTTATGGCTGGGGTCCACCAGACAGGACGCCTGCCTTTGGAGGATTGGGTCTTGGTTTTATTTGGGATTGCATGATCCATGCATTCCTGAAGGTGTTCATAGAATGCGTTTATAAAGGATTCTGTGGTCTGGGCCGTATTTTCCACAGCTTTGAAGGATTCCACCTCGGTTTTGAGGAGTGTGAAATTTGCTTTAGAGAAGTTTTTCACTGTGGTTTTCTGGGCGGGGGGGTGGGGTCGGGATGTGAATATCCAGTGAGATTAGTTTATGGTCTGATATTACCACTGAGGGATACAATTCTGGTCTGCAGCATAGAGCCCCCATGTTGGTGATGATCAAGTCCAGTATGTTTTCCCCACTTGTGGGAGTGGTAACAAGTTGTTCCATAGCATTTGAGTTTATAAATTCTAGGAACCTTTGGGCTAGGGTGTTGGAGCTAGAGTAATGCTCCCAGTCTATGTTTGGGTAGTTGAAGTCGCCCAATATAATGGCGTTTGGAGAGACCTTCATATTTTCCAGTGTTCTCAGGAAGGCTGAGTAAGGTTCCTGGGTTTGGGAGGGTGGTCTGTAGCAGGCTATAAACTGAAAGGCAGTTTTACCCACTGTTAGTTGCACGTGGATAGTCTCTGACACTTCGTGCTGTGCCACCAACCTGTAGGTGTGGGTATCTTTGACGAATATTGATACTCCCCCTCCTTTTGTGGTTCGGTCCAAGTTTTGGGGCCGAAAAGCATGGTATGAGGTATAACCTGGTAGTGCTGGTGTTCTCTTGGGAGCCTTGAACCAGGTTTCTGTTACTACACAGATATCAATGTTCTCCACGCTAAGGAGAGTTTCGAGTGCGTGCATCTTGAGGTTTAGACTTCTGGCGTTGAGTAGCATTACTCTTAGTTTCTTATCCCTTGTGATACCTATGGAGGTGGGTTTGTCTTTTGAGCCTTGCCTAAAAAAGGCACTTTGGGGGTGGCAAGAGCCTTTGCCAATATCCGAAAGCCCAGGGGTGACAGGTGCAAGCCGTCCCTAGCGAAGCATCGTGGCTTGACGAGCATGTCATCCCAGGCTGACAGGCATTGGATTCCCTTTGAATGACACCAATACTTAAGCCAATTGTTGAAATTGATCATCTAGTCTTCATATTGTGGCATCATTCTTGGTGAGGGTAAGATGCTACTCAAGGTCAGGGTCATACCGACCTGGGCTACATGCTCAGAGAGCTCCACTATGTCTCTTTTCATGTAGTCCAGGGAGGTACATCTCAGGTCATTCACACCAGCATGGACAATGACTGAGTCATATTTGTACTTGCCTTGGAGTGACCTGAGTGCTTGTGTTATGTGGCGGATCCTAGCACCCAACAGGCAGCTCACCGTGACCTTCTCCTTGTTCAGCCTGGTGAGCGGGACGTCAGTGTGCCTGACGATAGAGTCACCTATTACAAGTGTATCAGGTGTGTTGTTTAGCCTTAAGGGCTGTGACTGTTTACACACTGGCTTTGTGAGCTATGTGTTGCACGTGTTTTGTTTTGGGGTAGCAGTTGCTTGGGTGTCTGCTTTGGAGGTCTCTGCTGCTTAGGCAGATTTTTATTTAGAGCCTCCAAGTATGTTTTTGTGTGTTTATGTGTTTGGTTTGCTGTCATGGTAGGTCTATGTGAGACTGGAATTGTAGTGAGTGTGGTTTCCTTCTCCTCCTGACTGGTTATGCCAGTACTGAGTTGAGAGAGCTTAGCCTCCAGTTTGGCTGTATGGTTGCATCTCTCACATGTGTTGGAATTTGTTGGGAGGAGGAGAGGGTTGTCTGTGTACATGAGGCAGTTGTAACATTGCCTCAAGATTCCCAGATTCACCAGCTGGACTGGAGAGGAGATTGACAACTGACCTTTGAACATGCTAGAATAGTATTGGGAATTCCTTTATAATTGAAAAAAAGGGCCAATGGGGAACAAGGTACTCAAGGGGAGTTTGTGAGGGTGTAGTGCTTTTACTTTTTAGTGCTGACTTATATAATTGCTTTAGTGAGTTAGTGCCAGGCTTTAGAGTAGGAATAGGGTGTTTATTATGAGAACTAGATCAGTTCTAAGGGAAAAAGTGAAGAGCAGACTTTGTGGAGCTGAGAATGGTTTAAACCCAATTAAGCGGAGCTGCCCGATGCTGCGCTATGCGCAAAATCACACAAAGCCGCACCAAAGCGGGTTTAATACAGGGGGACTTGAAAGAGCTAGAAATTGGCCCAAAACAGCCAATAGACTACCAGATTCTTGTGCTGGAAACACTCCACCAGGGATAGATAGGCTGCTCTAAGCTCCCCACTGCCACTGCTGAACAAAGAAGCCTCCCTTTATCCCAGAAAGGAAATGGGCAACACAGAAACTTTCCAAAAGTCCAGAATACAGCAAAGCCTGTATTTGGACTACTCTAGGTCAGGAAAGACAGGAAACAAGGATAACTTTTTTGTTTTTTTTTTCTTTTTTGCAACAAACAGCAGGAAAATGCAATAAATATGTAACACAGGCTAGCGTACTTGAGTGTGTAGCCTCAGCAGGTAAATGCAACAAACAGGACAAACTTTAAAAGTGCAGGTGCAAAAACAACTTTAAACTGTTTAAAACAGTTCAAGACTTGCAGCATAATTGGAGCATAATTTGCATAGCTGTTAAGAGAAACATACTATGCACCTGCATATATTTCTTTTAAAACAGTCAAGTTTTAAATTGCCTACTTTTTTATTTAGTTGTACACTGTGTAAATAGAGCCATTGGGTCCTCGCACTGGCAAACAGCCCCTGGACCCTTCAGAAAATATAAACTGCACTGGAGAACATCGATATCTGTGCAGTGACAGAAACCTGGTTCAAGGCTCCAGAGAGCACCCCAGCACTACCAGGCTATACCTCATATCATGCTTTTCGGCCCCAAAACCCGGACCGAACCACAAAAGGAGGGGGAGTTTCCATATTTATCAAGGATATCCACACCTCCAGGTTAGTGGCATTGCACGAAGTATCGGAAACCATCCATGTGCAACTAACAGTGGGCAAGACTGCTTTTCAGTTTATAGCATCCTACAGACCACCCTCTCAAAGTCAGGAATCCCATTCGGCTTTCCTGAAAACATTGGAGAACATGAAGATCTCTCCGAACACCATTATATTGGGCGACTTCAACTACCCAAACATTGACTGGAAGCACTACTCAAGCCCCAGCACCTTAGCCCAAAGATTCCTGGAAATTATAAACTCAAATGCTATGGAGCAACTAGTCACCACTCCCACAAGAGGGGACAACATACTAGACCTGATCATTACCAACATGGGGACTCTATGCTCCACACCAGAAGTATATCCCTCATTGGTAAGATCAGACCCTAAATTAATTTCACTGGATGTCCACATCCCGACCCCACCCCCAGCCCAGAAAACCACAGTGAAAAACTTCTCAAAAGCAAACTTCTCACTTCTCAAAACCGAAGTGGAATCCTTCAAGGCCCCAGGGCCAGTGGAAACTACAGCCCAAAGTGCAGAATCCTATATAAATGCATTCTACGGACATCTCCAGGAATGCATGGATCATGCTATCCCAAACAAAACCAAGACCCAATCATCCAAAGGCAGGTGTCCAGTCTGGTGGACCCCTGCCATAAATAAACTGTACAACAGAAGGAGGAAGCTACTACATGATAGAGCAAAATCCCTAATAGGGAAGGCATCTCTGATCAGTACTAGCAAAAAATTACAATCCCTCATAAAATCCTCCAAGGCCAGCTTCGAGAGAAAAATTGCACAGGACACCAAAGACAATCATAAGGCTTTTTTCAGTTATGTTAGAAACCTGGGATGCAACTCCCAGACTTGTTCTGAGTTGATTCTAAACGACAAAAAATACACTGAACCCACAGACATCGCCAATATCCTGGCAGACAGGTTCAGTGCAAACTTATCCACCCCCTCCCCCCCAAAAGAGCAAATATCTATCCCGGCAGAGGGCTGCCTCCCAAACATCTCAGATGCTCAGGTGAAGGCTGCCCTCTCCAAAGCAAAAAACATTGCTTCCATGGGACCAGATGGTGTCCCAGGTTGCGTCCTACATGAACTACAAGAGGAACTAATCCCTCAAATAAAACAGCTATACAATCTCAGCCTCACTACAGGATATGTGCCCACAGAATGGTGTACAGCAACAGTGGTCCCACTCCACAAAGGTGGAGCATCTATGGACCCTGGAAACTATCGCCCCATAAGCCTGACTAGCTTAGTCTGCAAGGCTATGGAGAGGATCATCATGGAGCTCATAAACAAAGACATTGGGGACCTACAGACACTATATCCTACCCAGTTCGGCTTTGTCAAGGGCAGATCCTGCCTTTTGAACCTGGTTGACTTCTTTGAAACAGTCACCAAAGCCATAGATTAAGGGAAGGTAGTCCACACAGCCTATCTGGACCTTGAAAAGGCATTTGACACAATACCCCACTCGGGCATCATAGATAAGCTATCCAGCTTAAATATAAACCCCTATGTCACAAGATGGGTCGCAAACTGGCTCAAAGACAGAACCCACAGAGTGAGAGTTGCTGGAGTCATGTCAGACTCAAAACCGGTCACAAGTGGCATCCCACAGGGTTCTGTCCTGGGACCACTCTTGTTCGGTATATACTTTTCCGAGGTACAGGCAAACATGGGAGGACTATGGCTCACCAAGTTCGCAGACGACTGCAAACTGGGAGCCATAATCAACTCTCCAGCTGACACAAACATCCTTCAAAAAGGTCTCACAGAGACAGATAACTGGTGCCAGCACCATGGTTTAAAGCTAAATGCCAAAAAATGTATAGTCATACCCTTTGGCAAAAACAATGTGCCCACAAATTACCACATAGGCGTAAACCCATTAAGTACAGAGAAAGTTATTAGGGACCTGGGGACCCAAGTTGATAGCAATCTCTCCTTTGAAAACCACATTGCCAAAGTGGTTAGAAAGACCTTCTACATAGCCCACCTCATCACGAAGGGTTTCACATCTAGATCAAGAGAGGTAATCGTGTTCCTTTATTCATCCCTCATCAGGCCCATCATAGAATACAATGCCCCTTTTGGGATGTACCTTACCCGACACCTGCAGCAATTAGAAAGACCCCAAAAGTATCTCACCAAGAGGATCAAGGGTCTCAAACAGATGCCATATACTGCTCGGTTAAAAACTCCAGCTCTACTCAGTTGCATACCGCCTACTTGAGGCGATCTATGCCTGACATACAAAGCTATGTCAAATCCAGAATTAATGGACATGCTCCACCTCAGTAAATCTAAATCCCTTAGAGCCACACGCTCGAGGGACTTGAACCTCAGCACAGAAATAAATAGAACTTGCTGGAGGGACAGGTTCATAACCCAGAGGCTCCCTTCGCTCTGGAATAGAATTCCAGTTCATGTGAGGCAGAGCACCTCACTGAATCTCTTCAAGAAGAATCTCGATAAGTGGATGGGGGATCGTAGGTTTGTCCCAGGGATTACTCCCGTGTCACTATTAGACAAAGGCACAGTAAACTAAACCTTAAAAATGGGCACAGTATACTCAAATCAAGGGGTGGCGTAAGCCATACAGAATCGGGCTAGGCTTATAATTGCCCCAGGGCAGATAGCCTAGTATGAACCTATGAACCTATGAACCTATGAACCTATGAACCTAATTAGCTATAAACTCTCCTAAAAGTGGCCTACATATAGTCGCTAGTTTTTTAACACTATAGTGACAGTATACAACTCCTTACTCCTTCAAAAGTATAGTTTTCTCTGTTTTTTATCCCAGCAGAATATAATTAAAGAAAAGTATACTTCAGAATATACTTGCCTGCATGCTCTCTACAGAACAGTCTTGTGATTTGGTTCAGCCCCGCTCTACTCAACCTTGCTTCACTCGGGATCGCTCCACGCCCCACCCTGCCCACAGATCCCACACGCTGCTAAATTTATTAGTAATAAACCACACCCTACTCCTTTTAAACCAATCAGCAATAACTTGTCACTCTACAGAACCACCCTCAACCTAGTACCATCTGCCCTCGAACTCTACTGTTCTTTTTGCCTAAGTTTCATGCCTCTTTCAGTTGCCATGCTATCACCCAAAATACTCTTATTAACCCTACCACTACCCCTATTGCTCATCCCATATCTCCTTACTGCATACGAATATCAGTGTCATCCAGGCTTCCACTACTCTAAATTCCAAACATCCATCCCATCAACAACAGATAATAATGCAGCCTTACTCACCTCCCTCGTGCTTACCTCCTTAACCCCTAAATGCTACCATCTTACTAGCATTAGTCCTAAAACTAGACACTATTAGAAACCTTTATTCAAAATCTTAAAACTCATACTCAGGATACACTACAACCTCACAAAGGATGGAGACATTCTCCCAAACCCTGGTCCATCCCTACCTGCTGACCATAATCCCCCTACTATATCCCTTACCAACATAGCTCCAACAAATAGACCTCCCAGCTCTCTGCTGCCCTGCCATCTAAACATTAGGAGCATAAATAACAAAACTCAGCACCTGCATGCCCTCTTAGCTGTTCATTCCCCATCTATATTATGCCTAACAGAAACATGGCTAAAACCTGCCACTAAGGACCATGAGATTCTGCCACCAGGGTAGAATATGTTTTGACTAGACCGTACCACCAGAAAGGGTGGTGGGGTAGCCATACTTTATAAGTATTCCCTATCTATCAGCATAGACACCCAACAACCACCGCAGTTCAATAATGCTGAAATTCTTATCTCAGCACTACAAATTAATAAAAACAAAAATATAAACATTGTCTGTGTCTATATTCCCCCAGGGAAGAACATAGAAACCTTAGAAGACTTCTTATATTGGTTATCCAATAATTACCCCTAAGAAACAACTTGTTCTTGGGGATTTCAACATTGACTGGAACACTTGCTCTTGCAAAACTCCCACAACCCACATAAACCTCTATGGTTTTAGTGAAATCATAATCTCCCCCACCAGGACAGGAAAACCCAATAACAAGGAAAGTACCACTAGATCGGATACTCGTCAGTACCCATTTTGAATCCTTTAAATCAGGTACGTTGTCTGATGATCTAAGTGACCACAGTTTTACCTATGTAATCAAGCTTAAAGTAGACTGCTCCTACCAACACACCTATAGAACATTAAGAAACAACAAAAATTTTATGCTCACCAAGTTTCAAAATGAACTCAAGGCATGCAACTGGTCAGCACTAAAAAGCCTCCCCCTAGATGAAGCTGTGGCATACTTTAACACCAAATTTCTTACTATTCTTAACTCCCATGCTCCCAGCCACTCTGTTAGAACCAAAGTTAATATTGCACCATGGTTATCTAAAGATACCAAAACCAAAATGTCACTTAGAAACAAAGCATGGTCCACCTACCGAAAAACAAAAGCTCCAATTGATCAACTAAGATTCAGACAACTAAGGAATGACACCAAACAATCCGTAACCTCAGACAAAAAGAACTACTACTATCATCTACTACAAAAACACCAAAACAAATCTCAAAAGTTCTGGGCAGGAATAAACAAACTACTCCACCAAGGCCTTACCACCACTTCACCCCCCTCAGCTTCCCAACAAAAA
Source organism: Protopterus annectens (assembly GCF_019279795.1). Lineage (NCBI taxonomy): Eukaryota > Metazoa > Chordata > Ceratodontiformes > Protopteridae > Protopterus > Protopterus annectens. The sequence goes on from NC_056726.1 coordinate 221,698,147, forward strand.
TACCCAATAGACATTGCTAATAACTTCAACAGCTTCTTCACAGAGACTATCCAGTCTCTAGCCAGCCAACTCTCTCCCAATGGCTATAATCCCAAAGCAACCACACCTAGTACACAAACTCACTTTACCTTCCAACCTGTTCCTACTCAACTTATTCATGCCCTACTTAAGAAACTAAGACCCACCACCCTGGCTGCCGTCCTCCACCCAGCAGACTATCTGCAAAAGGCTGGTGATGCCATAGCATACCCCATCTCAATCTTGATCAACAGAGCTATATTTGAAGCTACTATCTCCACTATATGGAAACTCTCTCATGTCATACCTCTCCATAAGGGAGGCAGTTTCACTGAACTGTCAAACTTTAGACCCATAGCTATTCTGGCACCACTAGCAAAAATTATGAAGAAGTGTGTACACATAGAGCTCATGCACTACCTCACAAAGAACAAGCTATTGTCCAACTTTCAGCACGGCTTTAAGCCACACCACAGTACTACTTCTGCCCTCCTCTCTTTCTCCAACGTCATTAACCACAACCATAATAATAAAAAACTATCCTTGGTACTCTTTCTAGATCTATCCAAGGCTTTTGACATGGTTGACCACAAAATGCTTATAAACACCTTGAAGGCCTTCTCCTTAAACAACCATACACTCCAGTGGTTTCAATCCTACATGCAGGACAGGCAGCAGGGTGTCCTATGGCAGGACAAGCTATCATCCCATTTACCCATTACATTATGAGTCCACAGGCCTCAATATTAGGACCCCATTCTTTTCTCCATCTTTATCAATGACTTTCATTCAGTCATCCCAGATGCTACCTGCATTCAATATGTGGATGACTCCATCTTGATTTGTTCTGACACCTCACCAGCTACTGTATTTACATTAACCCAAAATACCTTCAATACAATAGAAAAATGGCTCTCTAATCAATGTCTAATCCTAAACCCCAACAAAACTAAGCTCTTTCTCTTCTCTCCCTCATGTAAGATTTGCAATACTTCAACATAACAGCTAACAATGGCACTATTATCTCTCCAGAAGCCCAAACTTAACTATTGGGTGTCATAGTTCATAACAACCCAAAGTCTGATGCACATATCGATCAAACTTTCAAAACCATTTATAAAAAATTTGGCTGTCTTTACAGAATCAAACCTTTCCTTACCCCACTTACTAGAACTGCAATTAGCCGATCCCATCTACTGTCAACTCTTCTCTACACCTCACCTCTATTCTCCAACTTAAACAAATCAGACCTTAACAAACTAACATCCTGCTGTAACCACTTTGCCAGATTTGCTTCTGGCACAGCCTACCTAATGCACCACTGCTTAAATCCTGAGCCTTGGCCGCCTAAGATCTACCTGTATTCAACTGGACGTATAAGAGAATTTAAGTACCTTTTATCTGCACTTTTTTCAAATAATACAGCATTTTAATTGATTTATTTGTGTGGCATTGAATATTAACTGAACTGGAAGTTTTGACTCTGTTTTTTCAGTTAGTTCCTCACCCACCCTCCCTGGTTTTGTTTTGGTGTTAATCTTGGTGGCTTTGAAATTACCCGCCCCTCTTGTAAATTTGTGTTTGGATACTCCTTCTGGGCCCATCTCATTTGCTCACTCAACTGAGTGCAGTGAGATCATATTCTGATTTGAGGCACTCCTACTGTGTACAATAAGAGCACCTGGGAATGAAAAAAATTAAGCTTGTTTCCTGCCTTTCCTGTAAGTGGTCTAGACTGTTTGTAGGCTTCTGAGCCCCCAAGCCTTTCTGTGTTGGAGGAAAGCCTTCTAGCTTAATTTTGTTTCATAGAACTAGCCAGTTTTCCAGTTTCAGCCCTCAAATCTGTTTCTTTGAATTCAGCACTTGTTCAGAACTCATTGTAAGCACGTGGTAATCTCTGTGCATAATTATTGTTTAACCTGGGGAGTAGCAAGAACAAAGCCAATTGTTTGAATAGTGGGATTTCAAGAGGTATTTGAACTGAGTACTAGGAGTAGTGGCAGTTATATGGCTTGGGAGTGAGCTCCAGTTTTGGGCTATTGTGCAGGCAAAGAGAGACTTTCCTGCTTCATTTTTATGTCTAATTACATGAATGAGGTTTTGGCTGCTAGATCTTAGTGGTGGTGTAGGGCTGAATTAGTTGCTGGAGTGCAGGTGTTTTCTCAGGGTAGTAGTAGAGCGTATGTGCTACTGAGACTTGATTAAGTTGTAGTAGCTGAGGAGGCTCCAGCCACTTGAGTTGCATTAGCGAATGACAGTGATGGGACCTATATGTGGAGTCTGTAGAAAACTTGGCAATCTTGTTGTAACATGATTCCAGTTTGCAAAGTTTGGTAAGGTGAAGATTAGTTAGGATAAGGGAGGCATAAAGAAGGATGGAAAGGAGCTGGGGTCTTGCAATAGTGGCTTTGGTCTGTTTAGTCCTGAACTGTTTGTTTCTATAGAGGAGTCCTAATTTTCTGTTCACCTTTTTGATGGTTTGTGCTATGTGGATATCAAATCTCAAGTGATTATCAATCTCTACTCCTAGTAGTTTTGTGTAGTTGGTTGGTGTGATTTGAATATTATCTTTGGAGTTTATGATGAGGCTATAATTTAAGGTAGGTGATCTGCCAGGGGTAAATAGGATTAGTTTTGTTTTCTTGGGATTAAGAAGTAGTTTTATGTTAGAAAACCAGGTTTCAGTTAGAGTAAAGTTATTTTGGGTAAGGGTATGTAGTTCCACAATGTTGGGGGCAGCACATATTATGGTAGTGTCATGAGCATACTGTACTACTGAGGCAGTGGGCAATGAAGAAGAGATGTCATTAATGAAAAGAGAGAACAAAAGTGGGCCAAGGATTGATCCCTGAGGGACTCCTATAGATATTGATAAGAGGGAGGACAGCTTTTCTTGTCAGAGGACTGCTTGTTGACATTTTGATAGGTAGCTGTTGAACCATAGTATAGTGGAGGAGCATACGTTTAGACTAGATAGAGTATTGAGGAGCATATTGTGATTAACCATGTCAAAGGCTTTTGATAAGTCCAGGAAAATGGATGATATGAAAAGACCTTTGTTTCTGTAGTGGTTAACTGTGTTGGTGAAAGATAGAAGAACGGTGGTGGTACTATGGGAGGGTCTAAAGCCATGTTGGGAATTGGACAGTAGTATGTTTTGTTGGAGGTACTACATTAGTTGCACATGAACAGCTCTTTCTAAAATTTTTGATAAGGGGGATAGTATGGCTATTGGGCGATAGTTGGTCAGCTCTAAGCAGTTGCCTCCTTTGTGTAGCGGAACAATGTGGGATGTTTTCCATAGGGTAGGTACTTTGTGTTCTGAAATTGACCTATTTATGAGAATTGATATTGGATATGATATGGCCTCTGCTGATATTTGAAGGAAATCTGCAGGAAGTTTATCGGCTGCTAGTGTGGTTGGTTTTAGCTTCTTAAGGAGGTTTGAAATCCTTTTAGTGGACACTGGTTGCAGGGAAAAGCTAGAGGTGTTGTTATTTGCATTACTGTTGATTGTAGTAGATGACTGTATTGGGATGCCATAGTTTTTTGGGTACTAGCTAGGTTTTCTACTGTTTCTGTAAAGACTTCATTAAATTGACTAGGGATATTGTCTTGGTCATTTGGCAACACAGGGGTTGGAGTGGACTCTTTCCCAGGATGAAGTAATCTGTTTATGGAGGCCCAGAATTTTTGCGGGTTATGAGTATGTTTATCCTGTAGGTTTTGACATAAAAATTAAACCTTTCCCACAGGATCACTCTAGCAGTGTGACTACACATGCACAAGCACTAAAATTATACCACAGTGAAAAATTAGCCCAAGCAACCACTCCAGTAGTTTTCCCTTGTATGCACAAGCAGTTACATGACATCAAAATGAACCTTTTCCCCCATTGTCCCCTCCCGTACTTTGCCCATGTATGCATAAGCACTGAAATGACACCAAAATGAAACCTTTTCCCTAGTGACCTCCTCCAGTAGTTTGTCCATGTAGGTACAAGCACTTAAATAACATGAAATATTTCACTCACAACCCCTCTATTAGTTTGCTCTTGTATGCACCAACTCCTAAATTGCACCAAAATAAACATTAGACCAAAATAAAAAAACAGTAGTTTTCTCTTGTATGCACAAGCATTTACATGACATCAAAATGATACATTAACTCAAACAAACCCTCCAGTAGTTTGCCCATGTATGCACAAGCACTTAAATGACATCAAAATAAAACATTTCCCCCAGCAACCTCCCCAGTACTTTGCCCATGTATGCACAAGCACTGAAATGACACCAAAATTAAACCTTTTCCCAATGGCCTCTCCAGTACTTCAGCCAGGTAGGTAGGTACAAACACTTAAATGACATGAAAATGAAATATCTCACCCACAACCTCTCTATTAGTTCACTCAGTATGCACAAACTCTTACATGACACCAAATTGAACTATCAGCCCAAACAACCCCTGCAGTAGATGCCCATGTATACACAACCTAAAAATAATGGATGGACAAAGATCCAAAACCAGGGACAGTTTTTAATTATTGCTCTTAGAAACTTAGAAATAACAAGTTACGTATTAGAATGCATTTTTAGTTTTATCCAAAGACTCAGACTAAAATTAATGTTTGCCCATAATGATTTGCCACAAAGCTGCAAATTTAATGAGCAATGAACCGATAATATCAGGTAAAAATCTGGGCATTCTGCAAAAAAACAGACAGTAGGGAAGCCAACCTTCCATACAGCTACTTTTTAATGAAAATATAAACAGAAACAGAGGAAGGGACAAACAGCTCTCATTCTTAAGTAAAACAACTTCTGGTTAACAAATGAGCTCAAAGCCCTCCTAATCCTCAGAGAGAATACCTGGCAAAACGCACCCTAGTACCTTAACGACCATGACCTACAGTTTACCTAAAGCTATTCATTTTAATTTGTGAATGTTTTCTTTTTCCTAAAGCTCTCCCAAATCATGTTGCATGCGAAAAAAAAAAAAAAAAAAAAAAACTATAGTGTAAGCCAACAGTAATGCTTCATGTATTGAGAGGTGGTCAGGCATGCTACACTGCCTAAAATCAGTCATTATTTCCTCAATTATGCACATAGCCTCATTGCAGAGCCATACTAGGTATGGATCTTTTCATGAACAGAGTTTTGTGAACTTCCAGGCACATGGACACACAATACAGAGCAAATGAAGAAGTGTAATTTCACTGCACATTATGCCATTGGATGTGGGAGGAAATGAAGTATCACATTTCACAGGCAGATTGTACAGAGTCAGCTTAAGTGCCGCCGTTTAGAACTGAACTGGGGACATAAGTAATGCAAGGCAGTAATGGTGATTACTGCATGTCTGTGATTTTTTTGGATATAAATCAGCATGGAGCTAACATGAAGAGTCTGGTCTTCCAGAATAAGCTAAGTGAAATACTGTTTTCAGTCCCGTGACACAGGTATAGCATACTCAATAAGTGGACTAAATCAGGCTGTAGCACTTCATTGATGCCAAATGAAACATTTTCTCTGGTGATCCATTAAGCAGTTTGTCTTTGCCTGCACAAGAACTTCACTGACACCAGATGAAACATTTCCCCCAATGATCACGTGCATTTCCTGGCAGCAGTGTGCACCAAGGTGGATGATTACATCCACTTCCCAGCAACAGTTGTGGATTAAAGAACTGGCAAGCAACACTTCTGTGCTACAGCCAATTTCCCCTGCATCCTTGGTGCAATAGACTGCACCCACTTTCCACTTAAAACACCTGCTGTACCTGATGCAGAACTGTACATCAAAAGAAAGGCATGTCAGGTGGTGTGCTCAGCAGATCCCTCTTTACTAATTATGGTGACACACTCTGGTAGTGTTCATGGTGCTGGAATATGAAGGAAAAGTTGTCTGAGGGCTGCTTTGCAACATGGTGAAATACCTGAGGGACTACCAGTCAGTAAGGACAGGACCACAGCTATGATGTAATCAGAATCCACACCTGTCAACATTAAGCATGAGGGCAACATATGTCCTGGTGGTATAAATTCAGTTCAGTCACACTGTTATCTCATCTGGGGAGGCAAGAGTGGCCCACCTCCAGTGGCTTTCCTCACCATCTCATAGCAGCAGTCTGTAGGCTGCACTGAGGATTGTGCCAGAGTAACATCAGTGACAGGCCTCACTGGATGTATTGTGACTGCCCCAGCCATTGTTCATGTTTGGAAGGTCTGTTCACACTTTATTCCTCCAGACAGTATTGCCCGTCCATCCAAGAAGACTGCAATCATGCTGTGGTGGAACCGTGATTATAATTTAATTATGTCTGTGCAAGAAATTGTCTTCCCTACTTCTTACTGACATCTGGAAGACAGTGTGATATGCACATGTTATACTTTATATGGAGGCTCATATAGTGATATGATGAAGTTACAAGCATATATTAATTGACTATCTCACCTCTCATTTACAATGCAAAGCTGTGCTAAACAATCACTTTAATTTGTATTACTGTTATGAATAGATAGAATACATAAGTTCATAGGTGTGTACTAGGCTAATGACCATGGAGCTTTTACAAGGCTAGCCCATAGAAGTGCACTGGCATTGTGCCACCCAACGTTAGTTTCCAGTGCATCTATCAAGTACAGCCACTGGAGTGATCCCCGGGGTGAACTTTCTATTTCTCATCCACTCATCAAGATTTCTCTTGAAGAGGGCCACTGAGGTGCTCTGCTTGACATTTGTGGGAAGTCTAATCCAGAGCATGGGCAGTCTCTGGGTTATGAACCTGTCCCTCCAGCATGCCCTATTGATTGTGATAATGAGGTAGAGGTCTCTGGAGCATGTTGTGCAGAGGGATTGGGATTTCTTTAGATGTAGCAATTCTAACAGAGCTGGGTCAGACATGGCTTTGTAAGTCAAGCAGAGATCCGCTCTTAGTAGATGATATGAGACATAGAATAGCTGGAGTTTTTTGAGTTTGTCCATGTAAGACATGTTTATAGCCTAGGATCCTCTTCGTGAGGTACTTTTGTGGCCTCTCCAGCTGTTGCAGGTGTCTAGTGAGGTACATGCCAAATGGGGCGTTACACTCTATGATTGGTCTAATGAGGGAAGAACAGAGAGAAATGATGACAACTTTCTTTCTAGATGCAAAACCCTTGGCAATGAGATGTGCCACATAAAAGGACTTTCTGACCACAGTGGCAATGTGGTGGTCAAAGGAAAGGTTGCTGTCAACCTGTGTCCCCAGATCACTTATAACACCTTCAGTGTTTAGTGGGATCCCATCAATGTGGTAATTAGTGGAACTGAGTTTTTTCCCAAAGGGATGATGATGCATTTTTTGGCATTAAGCTTAAGGCCATGGTTTTGATGCCAGTCATTGGTCTCAGTGAGGCCTTTCTGTAGGATGTCTGCATCACTTGAGGAGTTAATAATGGCTCCCAGCTTGCAGTTGTCTGTGAACTTGGTCAGCCAGAGTTCCTCTGTTTTGGCCTGGACTTCTCAGAAGTAGATGCCAAACAGGAGAGGACCCAGGACCGATCACTATGGGACTCCACTAGTGACTGCTCGTCAGTCTGACTTGGAGTCTGCTACTTTCACACTGTGGGTTCATATGAAAAAAATGTCTGAATATGTAACTTATAAGAAGTAACATCATCACATGTACAATCCATTAAAAAGTTGCATAGGTCACATGTGGTATTTAAACCCATGGTAGGGAATGTTATAACAAGTAAGGGACAACCACACAACAAATGTGCAACAGTAATGGTGTTCCACAGTTACATGGACATCCAAACAGAATATGCAGGTGTACTCCAAGAATGTCAGATGCCTGTCGTATATGGGTCTATATTGAAAATGCTGTTAATATAAATCACTTTTGTGGGAGGCTGCACCCTCCACCCCCTGCTAGGTATATATACCAACTCCGAGATCGCACTACAGTGAGGAAAGGGCAATCACTGTACCGCAATTTTGCAAAAGTGTCATCTATTAACGGCATTTTCAATTTTAAAGCTGTTCGATGAAAGGCCTTGTCGATGCTATGTCATAGACCCGTCATATACAATCATGGTCAGTAAGATGCATCATAACAAATATTACTTTCACAATATGGTATGCAACACACATAGATGTAGTTAAACAGAAACATTGCCGGAAAAATCCAGCATATTAAAATGAACTCTTATGCACTTGTGCAACATATCAACACAATAAACACTGAACTATCCACATGTTGTTTCTATCAGATTGCATGCACTAAGAACTACTATGATATTGCTAAGTATCAGAAAGTATCTGTAAACTAGTATGCGAACATACAATGTATGGACATCGTCAGGAGTCATTGGTTTAAATAAACTTACCACAGATATTGCAAGTTAGTCAGAAATAACACTACATATTTCTTTTCATTCTATTCATAACTACAGCTCACCAAGATTGTTTCCTTTTTTCCATATGTAATCACTGCATATGGAGAAAATCTCCTTGTCAGTGGTGGTCTTTTACCCATCTCTGTATGTATATTGTTGAATTCTATCCCCCTCCTTTATGCCACAGATAGGTTATAATGCAGACCATTTACCAAAATCAGACAGGACTGACAACATATATAAGTTGATTTATACAGATTAATGATAACAGAGGTATATGATAATAGCAAGCTATTCTACCACGATGCCAGCAGGTGACAGGATAGCTTTGAAGCTAGAAGTTTGATAAAACAAATGAACACATAGTAATTAGGACTGTCCACAGAGATTAATGCAATATAACAGAAGTAAATAGGATATAGTGCTTTGCAGCTACATTAGCAACAGGTAAAAAGTCTTACCACAAAAACACAGGGCAGTAAGTGAAAGGAAGGGTAGAAATCAAATGTCATCATGCAAGTATCGAATAGAGAAAACTGTAAAGCAATTAAAACAAGAAGTGTGACTGTCAAAAGACTATAGAAGAGGGAAAAGATCAGCAAAAATACAGAGAAAGATAGAGGTGATAAAAGCAATGTGCGGTACCAGAACAGTCAGGATCTATTGTGCACTATCATTAATTATAGACTAACAATATCAGCATAGGCAGAAAAGCTAAGAAGATATGCAGATAAACATAAATGAAAAGTACAAAATAATTTATTGATGCCACAAAAAAGGTGTATAGAGAACTGGGAAACAAGTAAAAGAAAATGAAGCACCACCAAAAAATGAAGAAATAGATGCATTTTGGAAAAATATCTATGAAGATCCTGTGGAACATAGCAAAGATGTGAAATGGATAGAAGAAGTAAGAATAAGAAGTTCAAATGTACAAGATATGAAATGGGATGAAGGAACAGACAGAGAGAGAGTTTGAAACAAAGTTAAGAGAAGCTCCAATCTGGAAACCCCCAGGCCCAGATGCAGTACCTAACTACTGGCTAAAGTATTAACATCTTTACAATAAGATGTAGTCTTGAGTAAGAACTACTTATATGAGCACTCTGAACAGACATCAGCCTGGTTAACAACAGGCAAAACAATACTTCTACTTAAGAGTAAACCTTCAAGCTGTCTTAAGAACTATAGACCAAAGGCTTTCATTTGGACGACGTTTAAACTACCCAGAGGAATTGAAGCTGCCAAGAGTTTATAGTCATTTAGAAGAAAACTCAATCATGGAGATACAACCAAAGGGTAATAAAAGAAAGTCACATGGAACAACGGATCATTTGTTGTTAAATGAAGTCATGATGGAGAACTGTAAAGAGGGGAAGAATCTCTAGGCCCATTAGCCTAGCAACCTGCTATGAGCATATGAATCAGTACACATATCTGTTATTCAGACTTGCCTTTGCCTCAACCACCCCTCCTAGATACCTGAAACTGTTATCCTGTTCTGCTATCTTCCCTTCAGTCTCAATTTTCTGCTTCTTCTGATTTCTCAATTTGCTGCTATAAATGTCTTGTCTGTGCTCAGTTTCATTCTCTGTGACTTCAGTTTTGTATTCATACCCTAGTCATTCGTTGTTCAACTTCCTTGTTCACAGTCTGCTTGCAATGCCACATCATCTGCGTACATCAGCTTTGTTGACCTCTCCCCGCCAACCGGTTTGCTAATGTAGTCCATCACCAGTATAAGCAACAGTGAGCTCAGAGCTGAGCCTTTCTGCACACCCAACCCCATTGGGAACTCCTCTGTAAATTCAAATACTGTTAGTACTTGTGCCATTGGGTCATAGGGTCATAGGTTAGTACTAAGCTAAATGCCCTTGTGGGCCATTTTAAGCCTAGCCAATTACCCCATGAGAGTTTCAAAGCCTGCACCTTGTGTCTGTAAGGCCAAACCTTAACCATCATGCCAACCTCCCACCCAATGTGTATATCCTTGTACATAGTCTGCACTAATTCTATCAGTGTTTCTGGGACTTCAGTACATTGCAGGACTGTCCAAATCAGCTTTTTCATACTCTTCCTCCAAGTCTGGGAATGCTCATTTGGACTCCTTCATCTGTAGACCCTTCGCCACTATCTGTCTCGCTAACAACATTGGGTTGCCATGCTACTTCCTGATCTGAATCAAAACTGTGCATCTCTTATCTTACTTTCTGTTAATTTTTCATCCTCTCTTGCACTTTCTGGGAGTGTGACAGGAGTTTGCTACCTCTATACTGCCTGCAGTTGAGAATGTGCAAGGTAAGAAAAAAAAGCCAATGACATCACAGAACTGGATGTGAGATGACGTACCAAAGGACAAGGTTGGAAAATTACAATCTCCTGCATCACCATACATGTTTAGGCTGCAGTTATATCTACTATAATCTATGAATAACAGCAAACTGGTTGAGCTCCACATATACATTGCACAAACACAAGAAATCAGTTATCTCAGTCTTCCATTGCATAAGCTGATTGTGACTGCAAGTTGTCTGTATCATGCAAACCAGCTGTTTAATAAACTTTGAAACACTAAGTTTTCTTATCATGGACCACTGTGAGAACTCTACCTAACTAGGCTAATGGAGGCTAATGTCCCTAAGAACCTGAATGTGAATAACTGTAGATCATATGTGTAGAAATCCTTATCAGGAAGTCACAGTTAAACAGTCATGTTCCTGGACCTTAAACCTCAAGCTAAACGAGACTGTTACAAAAGTACACAAATGCATACACGCATGTACAAGCAAATAGTCAGCTAAATCCATGCCATCAATAAACAGACTGACCAGCCATGATGTATTCAGTTAAAATGAAAAGTATTGAAATAAAAAAAATTCAAAAATGCTCCCATCCAATAGTACATAACCACCCACATGCCAACATCAAAGTTAGAATAGAAAACTTTTGAAATAAACAAATAAAATGTTACAATGAATTACTGCATAGAAAAAAATTCAGCAGAAGTACACAAACTACATAATTTGTACCCATTTATTTCTCACCATGCACCCACAAAATAGGAGCTGAAATCACTGACTTATCACAGCGTTACAATCTCTCAAAAATAAAAAGGTGCACTTACCCTGTAATACCCAGCATCTGTCTGGTGTAATTCTGGTTCACACAGTCTTCCAGTAGTAGTCTTCCTCTACAAAGAGGACAATTTCAAAATAAACCCTTCAAAACAATTAGCGATGGAGCCAACATCCATGTCACAAGGCATGGCTAAATAGGACTATTTCTTCTTTTACAAGAGAATAGATTGCAAGAAATTTTCTTCCAGCTTTTCACTCTGACAGTGTGTGCTGAAGTGACCCAAAAATCCTGCAGGAAGTTCAAATCACCTACAGAGCCATAACCCACCAATAATGGCTTCTGTGCCACTTTTCATAAATTTAAATTACAATCTCTTAATTATGAAGTATTGATGGAATGGTGATCTGTCAGACCTGAGGAATGAATCTCTGTCTCCACCACCTCATTAATGTGAATGGGGACATTTTCATCTCTTTTCACTGTTTCATTGAGATGAATGGGGAAGTTCTTACCTGCCTTTACACCTATTGTGGTATTATCTTTGCCACACAAGTTTTGTTTCAAACGAAGATTCAAGTGATTAATGAACTCTAACACTGAGCTAAAAATAATGAGACAATGTTTATAGTAAATCTCTTAAAATCTGAAATACTATGACTTTCCTTACCACATAGTGTAACATGTCATTAAATAGTAATTATACAATGTTAGTAAAACATTTACGCAAGTACATAATTCTTAAAAAATATGAAGTGTGTGTATGAAGACTGAGATGAAAGCCGACAACAAAAGTTTAAAGCCCTGTATATGGGCACTGGTGACACAGACTGACTGACTACTTCAGAATACTTTGCAAAGGAACGTATCTTACTAGGATCCTTGCAGATGTCTGTATGCACACTGTCCCTCACTAGCACATGGGAAGTGATACAAATAGTCATTGCTCTATAGTAATGGAGGCATTCTGAAGTAGATTGTGTGACTACTGTAGCTGTGACCTAGTAGTTGAGTAAAATCATGCATGTAAATAATTGGTCAGTACTGCTCTGCATTCCAGATTCACCTAAATTAGGAAGGTTTGTAGCATGAATAAATTGTCAGCAGCAGTTAAGCAGTGTCAGCAAACTGCAGCACAACATATTAACACCTAAAAAGTGGAAACTTTAAATGCACACAGTGCAGTCTATTACAAAATGGTATGCAACTGAGGGGAAAACGCAGGTTCTGTAGCCTGCGATGGGACAGAATGTGGCTGATGGATGACATCAGTCTGCACAAATCAGAAGCTGATAATAAATGGAAATGGTGAAGGAAATGGTTTAGCAGGTCAGTGTCTGGCTGCTTGGTACCCTGACAGTCACATTTACATCACATTCCCAAGTACGGCTTGTCAGCTTACAGGTACGATTCTCATTTTAGGTAAATGAGGTGACAGGTTCATATCCCACACAAACACAGTTCTTTACCAAGCCTTGATGATTCTGTTGTACATGCACAAAACAAACAGTACCGAAACACTAGATCAGGGATCTCAACTTCTCTTGTGAAATAAACAGAACGTATTGGATAGGCAAATATATGTCCCAAAGGATTCACACAGTATGGAATAGGGTACGCAACCATATTGAAACAAATACCCTGATATTCGGATGGGAAATTGTAAACAGTCTGGCCTTTGTCACTTAAGGATAGAGGCTTACAATAATTAAAGCAATGACTTACCACACCCCTTTCACGTACCCCATCACATATTCAAGCACAACACACACTCACCTATGCAGAGGTCCTCAATAAAAACTTACCTAAACAGCAGAGACCAACAAACACACCCACAAACATTCGACACACAACACCAAACATATCATAGACAGCAGACAACACACCAGTGTCTCACAAATACAGCCCATATGGCATAAGAATAAACCAACACAGCCCATAAGGCATAACAATAAACCAGTCGTACTAGTCATTGGTGACTCAGTTGAGAGAAACACCAATGTCCCCCTCACCAGGTTCAACAAGGAAAAGATCATGGTCAGTTGTCTGTCAGGTGCCAGAATCTGCCACATCACACACGCACTTAAGTCTCTCCACAACAGGTTGAAGTATGACTCTGTCATTGTCCATGTTGGTGTGAATGACTTGAGATGTACCTCCTTGAACTATATGAAGAGAGACATGATTGGGCTCTGAGTATGTGTCCTAGGCAGGTGTGACCCTAGCCCTAGCAGCATCCTACATTCACCAAGAATGATACCATAATCCCAACAAAAAATAATTGAATTCAACAATTGGCTTAGTTTCTGGTGCCATTCCAAGGGGATCCAGTATATGTCTGCCTAGGGTGACTTGGTTCATAGGTTCATAGGTAGGTACTAGGCTATCAGCCCAAGGGCCTACGCAAGCCTAGCCAACAAGGTTCCCTGGCTTACGCCACCCAAGCAAGTTATTTTCCTGTGCCACTGATGAGCAGACACACAGAAGTGATCCCCGGGGTGTATTTCCTATTTCCCATCCACTCATCAAGATTTTTCTTGAAGCGTGCTAATGAAGAACTTTGCTTGACATAGACGGGTAGCCTGTTCCAGAGTATGGGAAGTCTCTGGGATAGGAATCTATCCCTCCAGCATGTCCTGTTTATTGTGGTGACAAGGTTTAGGTGCCTACAGCGTGTAGCTCTGAGGGATTGGGATTTCTTTAGGTGTAGCATGTCCAACAGCTCTGGGTTTGACATAGCTTTATATGTTAGGCAGAGATCACCTCTGAGTAGGCGATATGCTACGGAGTAAAGCTGGAGTTTTTTGAGGCGGTCAGTGTAGGGCATTCGTTTGAGTCCAGTAATCCTCTTTGTGAGGTACTTCTGTGGCCTTTCCAACTGCTGCAGATGTCTTGTGAGGTACATTCCAAAAGGGGCGTTGTACTCTATAATGGGTCTAATGAGTGATGAGTAGAGGGTAATGATGACCTCTTTTTCCTGGATGAGAACCCTTTTATGATGAGGTGTGCCACGTAGAAGGACTTCCTGACTACTGTGGCGATGTGACTATCAAAGGAGAGACTACTGTCCACCTGGGTCCCAAGGTCTCTTATCACGCATTCAGTGTTAAGTAGATTGCTGCCTATGTGGTAGTTCATGGGTACAGAGTTTTTACCAAAGGGGATGACACTGCACTTTTTGGCATTGAGCTTGAGGCCATGGCTCTGACACCAGGCATCTGTCTCAGAGAGGCCCTTCTGTAGGATGTTCACATCATTTGGGGACTTGACTATGGCTCCTAGTTTGTAGTCATCTGTGAACTTCATTAGTCAGAGGCCTTCTGTGTTAGCCTGTACTTCAGAGAAGTAGATACCAAACAGGAGCGGTCCCAGGATGGAACTCTGTGGTACTCCACTTGTCACTGGTTTGAGACCAGATTTGGAATCTGCAACTTTTACAGTGTGGGTTCTGTTAGTGAGCCAGTTGGCAACCCATCTTGTGACATAGGGATTTATGTCTAGTTTATTGAGTTTAGCTATAATTCTAGAATGGGGGATGGTGTTGAAAGCCTTGGCGAGGTCAAGATAGGCTGTGTGAACCTCTTTACCCTCATCTACGGCTTTGGTGACTGCCTCAAAGAAGTCGATCAGGTTCAGGAGGCATGATCTGCCTTTCACAAACCTGAACTGGGTGGGATCCAGAGTTTGGAGGTTACCAATGTCTTTGTTTGAGTTCCATGATGATATGTTCCATGGCTTTGCAGACCAGGCTCATCAAGCTAATAGGTCTATAGTTCCCGGGATCAGTGGTGGCTCCCCCTTTGAGGAGTGGGATAACTGTTGCTGTGCACCATTCAGTGGGCACAAAGCCTGATGCGAGGCTATTATTGAACATGTTGCTTAAGTAGGGAGCCAGTTCATTTTGACGTTCGTGTAAAACGCAGCCTGGGATGTTGTCCGGTCCCATGGATGCTGTGTTTTTGGCTTTAGAGAGTGCAGCTTTCACCTGCGTAGTTGTGATTACAGGGACTCTGCATTCTTCCTGTATAGATGGTTGACAGGACTTGACACTTTGCCAGAGATGGCCTCCACTTGTCACCACTGGGATTCTGGATTCTGGCAAAGACTCTTGCCTCTCCCATTGTGCCTTTTTTATGCAATCTCCCAGTAACAAATCTTCCAGCATAAAAGATCTGTCAAAAAGCAAATTGAAGGTCATGCTGCTTAACGCTAGTAGCTTTAACCCAAAAATGCACTCACCTAATAGAAATAAATCCTGCTCCTCAAGGAAACACAAACCTAGATGGTGGGCAACCTCTATCAACAGGCTTTACAACAAAAGGGAGAAACTGTTGTCCAAGGGTAAAAAGGCACAAATTCCCAATTGGAAAAACTCTCTCCTTAGCCTCAACAAGCAAATTAGATCACTAGTGAAAATCTCCAAAGGCAATTATGAATAGAAACTAGCCTCTAAAACAAAGGGTAACCACAAAGCCTTCTTCAGTTATGTCAAGAACCTCCATGGCAAAGCCCAGGTTTGTTCCAAATTAGTTATTAACGGTGCCACTTACACTGATTCTGTTGACTCAGGCAACCTTCTAGCTGATAGGTTCAGCACAAACTTCGACCCCCCCCCCCCAAAGGCCCATTTGACATCCCTGGTACTAGTTCCACACCTCACATCTCCATAAATCAAGTGTTAAATGCCCTATCCAAGGCAAAGAACACAACTTCTATGGAATATTATAGCATCCCAGGCTGTATTCTGCACCATCTTCAGCAAGAACTAGCCTCGTCATTCAGCACCTTATTCAACCACAGCTTAAATACCGGCTTCGTTCCAGCAGAGTGGAGAACTGTCATCGTCATCTCCTTGTACAAAGCTGGTGCCACTACTGACCCTGGAAACTATCACCCCATTAACGTGACAAGCCTAATCTGTAAAGCCATGGAGCGTATTATTATGAACCTCATAAATAAGGACATAGGCAATCTCCAAGCACTTCACTACACCCAGTTTGGATTCGTCAAGGGCAGATCTTCCTGTTGAACCTGGTTGACTTTTTTGGGACTGTGACCAAGGCCGTGGATGAGGAAAGTCAGTACATGCAGCTTACCTTCAATTTACCAAAGCCTTTAACATAATCCCCCACTCAGGCATCATCGAAAAGCTGACATAACTTGGTGTAACTCCCTGTCTCATCAGGTGGGTGGCCAACTGGCTCTCCGATAGGATCACAAGGTCAAAATAGGTGTTCTGCATAGATTTGTCCTGGACCCCTACTGTTGGGTATCTACTTCTCAGAGGTCCAGGCAAAGACAAAAGGCCTGTGGTTGACCAAGTTTACAATTAAAGTAAGTTGGGTACTGTCATTGACACCATAGATTATGTTAACATACTACAAGAGGATCTCACAGCAACAAATGACTAGTGGCAAAGTCATGGCCTTAAATTAAATGCAAAAAAATGTATTATCATACCATTTGGCAAAAATGCAGCCCCTACTGATTTGGCAACTAAGTAAGCACACAACTTGTGTGAGAGACCTGGGTACACAGGTTGACAACAATCTCACAATTGACGATCACATAGCAGCAGTGGTCAGAAAAGCCTTTTAATTGTCTCATCTCATAAGTAAAGGGATTGCACCCAGTAAAAAAGAAGGTTATTACCTCTCTGTACTCCTCCCTCATTAGGCCAATAATTGGGTACAATGCCCCATTTGGTATGTAACTCTCCAAACACCTGCACCAGCTGGAAAGGCCACAGAAATACTTCACAAAGAGAATGTATGGCCTCCAACACCTGTCCTATGTGGACAGGCTCAAATCACTATCACTGTACTCGGTATGATACATATTGCTCAGAGGTGATCTGTGCCTCACCTACAAGGCAATCTCGGACCCTGCCCTACTAGAGATGCTCCATATCTGCAAGTCTAACTCCTTGAGCATTACCCGATCGAAAGGCCTAAATCTAATATGTGACATTAACAGAATCTGCTGGAGACAGAGGTTTGTCTACCAGAGACTGCCCCATCTCTGAAATAGACACCCCATACATGTCAGAGTACACTGCTGACACTCTTCAAGCACAATCTTAATGAGTGGATGGGAAACCACAAATTGGTCCCAGGGTTCCTCCTCTGTCCCTCATTGACAGGGGAGACAGATGCAGACTGAGGTTTATTTTTTGGGGATTAACTCTTGGCTAAGCTTGTAAGGGACCCAGGGGTTATTAGCCTAGTAACCTCCTATGATCCTATGAAAGATGTATAACTGGCAAACTCTTCAGCAAAAACTATTTTTATAGTGGTAATGATCTTTAGGTTCTAGGTTTTAAACCAAATTTTATTAATGTTTGAAATATCTTATAAGCAACTTACAATATCTCAGCAACCACTCGTTACACACGTACTGCCAGCAACATCTTATTCATCTAGCTGATTGCTTTCATATGAGGCTAAGGAGTACTGTATATGTTACTTGGTTGTTGAGATTTTAAAATGTGCTAATTATAACCCCAAGAAATCCAGACAAAGCCATAATGGGGTGTACAACCACTCCGGGCAGTAAAAATGTTCTTTTTACATTGACCGTTCATTGTGGTTACTATAGAAATGAACCACAAATAAATGGTATTAATTTACAAAGTAGCTGCAAAGCAGGAAGAACCTTACCATACCTCAAAGCTACTTAGATCCAGAAATCCGGACATTTTTTTAAACATCGCTCTTACAAACTTAGAATGGTGATAGAATAACAGGTTTTGCATTAGCATGAATTTTCAGAAGGGTATGAAATCTGAAACTGAAATGTCTGTCATTGTTTTCTAACACCATTCATCAATGATTTGCAACTAATTTGGCAGAAAACCACAATTTTATGAAATATGGAACAAAAATATAAGGCAAAAATCTATGCATTCTGTGACAGGACTGCAAAAACCAAAGCCTAATTGACACTGTGAGCCAAAACAGATTTGAAATTGAGGATATAAAAGATATTTAAAAGAAGAAAGACACCATGGGTGGTTATGTAATTGTTGTGGTAAAGTGGCTGTATCTTTTAAAAGCTGGGATTGTCCCTTTAAGAACTATGTAAGTTATCTTTATAAAAAACATGTTTTGGCATGAGCATATTAAATGTATCTGCTGTACCTTTTCTCCTTGATCCTGCACTGAAAATTAGCTTTGCTGAGTTAGACTTTTCCAGTTAACAACCAATAAAATAAATATACATGCACACTCAGTCATAGACGGCATGAGCACATCTGCCTAAAACTCTGTCCTGGAAAACATCAGTGGCCAGTTGTAAAGGATGGGTGAGGGTACAATGATTCATGTCACATAAACTGATCAGAACAAGACCACACACCACTGTAATGAATTACATGGGTAACATTCTACAGGGGAGTAATAGTTTGCCAGAGGCAAAGTAAACCCTTTCTTTACTCTTGGGTATCTGGGTTGTGCTGCTGTTAGAATAGTCAGAGTTACATGGCTGTCAAATGTAAGTCTCCGCAGTTTGATTATATGTTGAGTAAGTTGTAAAGACCTTTGAAGGGCTCAGGGGTGCAGTGTAGATCTCACATAAGGACTTCCATAGTTACTTGAATCTTAGGCAGTTTCCCATGACAAAGGTCTTGCAATGGAATCTGGAGGGGTTATCTATGTCAAGTCATCCTCTGGCCTCCCTTCTGGAAGTGTGAGAAAAAATACTCTGAGTCTTAACAAGTTGACAGTTTAACTGTGATTTTAACAAAAATAACAAATTTAGAAACTCAGCCTTGCACCTTTAAAGCATTGTGTTTTGAAACCCCTGATGAGTTGTCAGTGGTGCTACAGGTAGCACTAACTTGCCTTTGATGCAGAAGATGATGGGTTCTATTCCCAGACCAGTTAGATTGATTGCTGACACTGCAGTGCAGCATAAGGAAGGTGCTGCACTCCTGAGTGAGCCATCCTTCAGGACACATTAAACCGGTCCCATCTCCTTGAATCTGTGGTAGACGAGGAGGATGAAAAAGATCTCACACACCTCTTGCAAAGAGTAGAAGAAGTTTCATGATGCCCTAGCCATATTTCTTCTACTTCTAAAAATACCATATCTGGTCTCTTCTGAAAAGAGGCTACTAGCCTAGTGGGACTAACCAGGTCAACCAAAAGATAAAATAAGAGTGTGTGTATTGTGGGGGATGCACTTGCACTCCCCTGCAACATATATGCTAACAGTACAATAACTGAATCTCAGACTAGGGTTGATAATAAAAGATATAATAATCCCTGAGTTATGTTTTCCACAAAATTTCACACATGTGGTTCTATACTTTTCATGATCAGAATTATGTTACTCAGAATTTCAAAATGACACGGGTCATTTCACATTGTAGCACAGAGCACCTTGCAAGAGGCTTGCTTTTGTGATGAGTGAAAGCCTTACTGACACTAGTTCCTCCTATCCCAGACTCCTTATGAATGTCTTGAAAGGAAAGTCTTACCAAGAGTCTAGAATAGCAGGTTAGGAACTCTGTAGTGGAGGTCACATGGAAAGTGTATATCTAAAGTCCTCTCTTGGGAAAATATGCATGGAAATTATGATTTCAGTTTCTAGTAAATCACTGAAAAAACAAACCGTTTCCTTGCTGAAGGTGAAATTGTATTAGAGGACTGACAGTATGCCATCTAGGCTTGTCCAAAATTGTGGTCGTTCTAGTTGGGTATATATGAGATGGGACAAGGGATATGGAGGAATGCAGTGCATTCCTCAAGTTTTTTCCCATCTTTACCTCAGCTGTTGTCATTGTCTGAGATAATGCAACCTTCCAGCTATTCCTCCTGATAGGCTCATGAGAGGTATATAACTATACCCTTAGGGAAGTAATGTTAGAGTAACAGGAGATAACTAACAATAAAGGTATATGCGAGGTATATAACTATACCCTTAGGGAAGTAATGTTAGAGTAACAGGAGATAACTAACAATAAAGGTATATGCATTAAGAGATCAGTCCCTTAACTTAGCTAGTAGCATACTTGGCAACTGGTTCTATTTTTAGACCCCCAAGAGAGTGTGTACATGGGGTTTTGCTGTAGTTATTTCTACTACTCATATTTAATTACAGTGCTTGTCAGTGTTGACTTTAAGTGTAATAACGCAGGTATTGTTTGGTCTGGACCAACAGCAGGGCCTAGGGAGACAGGATATTATTTTATAAATCCTTATTCAGTTGGGTATTGTAAGCGCATTACCTAAATGAAAAGTGGATATTCAAGATCCTCAGTTTCCTGTTACTTAAATAATACTTCTTAAACAATATGTTTATATATTTAGCAATTGTCCATAGTAACTTATTGTTAACTATTATGGAGTTAATAGAGTTTGAGATTTCAAGTCATTACTAATATGAATACTGTATAAGATTACTCCAGTGTTCAACCCATAAACAAATGTATTAGCACTAACAGGTTTAAAGAATTATATTATATAGCCAGACAAAAAACTTTGAAGCACTAATCTTAAACCGGCCCTCACCCTGACAAACCAAATATCAAGTAGCAAGTATCTTTGACTCCTGTTTCATTGATACTGTTGCCAGTATTACTGCTAATTTTTCTTTACCTCTATCTAATAATAATTTCTCTGCTACTCTCTCTCCAACACAACTTACTCTATCCCAAAACTGTATACCTCCCTCTGACTTTTTCTCCCAACGTCCACTAAGTATTAACTGCACACAACAGCTTTCACAGACACAATTTAATCTCTCTCCCATTCCTGCTTCCCACATCCGAAAACTCCTGCAGACACCTAAGCCGTTTTCTTACTCTGCTGACAGAATTCCAGCCAAGTTCCTGAAAACTGTAGCAGACTCTGTGGCATACCCTATTAGCATTCTGATTAATAGATCCTTCCTAGAATCTCATGTTTCTGCCCTCAGGAAAAAAGCTATAATCCTTCCTCTTCACAAAGGTGGCACCTCAACTGACAATGCAAATTTCCAGCCCACTGTTATCCTTTTCCCCATCTCTAAAATTCTAGAAAAATGTGTCCAAAAACAACTCCTAGACTTCCTTCTAAAGAATAGCATTCTCTCTCCCGCACAGCATGGCTTTCACCCCGTTTATAGTACAACCACTGCTCTTATATCTTTCTTAAATACAGTCAATAAAGCCTGTGACTCTGGAAACATTGTATCAGCCTTGTTCTTGGACGTATCAAGGGCTTTTGATACCATTTCACACCCTATCCTCCTCTCTCAACTCTCCAGCTTAGGTCTATCTTCCCAATTTCTCAAATGGTTAAAATCTTACCTCTCAAACACAGAGCATGCAGTCAAATGGCAGAATTCAATTTCTCTCTATATTCATAACCCTACAGGGGTTCCCCAAGGCTCAATATTAAGCCCACTCTTGTTCAACATCTTCATCAATAATCTTCACGGAGTCATCCAGCAAGGTTCCCTAGTCCACTGCACAGATGACTCCACTATAGTCTGCTCTGCCCAAAACTCGAACAGTTTTCACAACTTACAACCACGCATAACTTAATACAAAAATAAAGGGGGAGCAGCTGCCCCAAACAGTAAGAGTTTTCTGTTTGCAATGATCCTTCATTGTGGTTACCGTAGAAATGAACCACAATGAATGTTCACTCTATTAAAGAACTAAGTTATCAATTTAGATTGCATTGTAGAAAGCAATGCCCTCACATTACTCCTGTTCTTTTTTTTAAACACTAGGAGAAAGTTTTCTGTTATAAAGATTGTTGGTTGTGGTTACCATAGCAACTAACCACAATGAATGATCGCTCTACTACAAAACTCAGTTAATTTAGAAAGCACTGTAGAAAGCAATGTCCTCACAATACCCCTGTTCCCTTTTTTTCTTTTTTTTTTTACATGGGGAGAAAGTTTTCTGTTATAACAATCATTCATTGTGGTTACCATAGCAACTAACCACAATGAACGATTGCTCTACTACAGAATCATGTTAACCATTTAGAATGTACTGTGGAAAGCAATGTCCTCACATTACTCCTGTTCCCTTTTTTCTTTTTCTTTTTTTTACATGGGGAGAAAGTTTTCTGTTAGAACAATTGTTCATTGTGGTTACCATAGCAACTAACCACAATGAACGATCGCTCTACTACAGAAACAAATTATTAATTTAGAAAGCAGCTCAGTGTACATTACTCATGTTCCTTTTTTTAAAACATTGGGAGAAAGTTTGCTCTTACAAAGATCGTTCATTGTGGTTACCATAGCAAGGAACCACAATGAACGATCACTCTAAAAACTAAGTTTTTAACGTACAAAGTAGTGCTCAGCCTGTTAGACAAAAAATCTGGACAAAGCCTAAAATAAAAGGGGTACAAATGCTCTGGACAGTAAAACTGTGCTCTTTCTAAAATGATTGTTCTTTGCGTTTACTGTAGAAACGAACCGCAATGAACGATCCAGCTGTCTAAAAACTAAAATAATAATGCAGGATCCTAAGGAACCTTATCACACCTCTCAGACTCTTAGCAGTGGGGTGAACAACTGCTCCAGACTAACTGTTATTTTTAGGATGATCATTTATTGTGGTTGCTATAGAAACTAACCACAATGAATGGTATTAATGAATGGAGACGTAAAACAGGACAAACCTTACCATACCTCTCAGCCTCTTAGATTCCGAAATCCGGACTTTTTTTTTTAAATTGCTCTTAGAAACTTGTAAAGTTGATCGAATAACAGGTTTTGCATTAGTATGAATTTTCTGAAGGGTATGAAATCTGAAACTGAAAGTCTGTCATTATAAAACCACAATTTTATGAAAAAATGAACAAAAATATAAGGCAAAAATCCAGATTTCTGCCATAGGCCAGTAAAACTAAAGGATAGTTGACAATGGGAGCCAAAATATAACTGGAATTGAGGACATACAAGATAGTTAAAAGAAAAAAGACACCGTGGGAGGGAATGTAAGTGACGTTGTAAAGTAGGCGTGGCTTTATTCAGCTGTATTGTGGACCCGAGTTTTAAACACTGGGATTGTCCCTTTAACATGTGATAGCAGACACATAATTCTAGTTCTATACAGGGTGAATTCAACAAAAGGAGAGTAACAATAGCAACATATCCTTTTTAAGTGTCATGACATAAATGCAGCTTCACTCCCCCAGCTCCAAATGACGAATGCACTTGTAACTAATGCAGACAGCTAAAAGTTTAAATCCCATGAAATTGACTATTCATAGTAGTATGTAAGTATATGCAGTATGTAGCTGATGAAATACAGGCATATTTTTTTCAAAAACAGTACTCCTCTGTGTAGTTATATGGCAAAGTAATACCCTCCCTTATGTTGTCAACATTTGGCTCCCTTTCAGTTTCCCTGGCTACATCGTTGCCAACCATGTAGGTTCAGGGCTATCAGCATGGTGAAGATGCAAATGAGGTCTGAACTCATTGGAATTGCTGAAGCCCAATAAACTGGAACCCTGTAGGGATGTTCACATTCTGTAGGCACTCCCTCAGTGTTTGTTTTCAATGGATGGCAACAGTGAATGATGACATTGGTGGGTGTGTCAGGTTAGATTTACAGAGGTGTACATGTCAGTCTGTGAAGGGTGAAAATGCACATAAGCAGTGGGCAATTCACAAGTTCTGTTTCATTAAGATGCAACATCCTCTTCATTTGTTGGCAAAATGTGTGGTCTTTGTCCACTTTAAGTACCTTTTGTATTATTTTGATCATTGCGCAATAGGGCACTTAACACTATCACAGCCAATGAAGGAATGAATGCCAAGTTTCCATGTGCTTGTTATGTAACTACTCCTGTGGCAGCACATGTCTGTGTAGGGCTGGAGTATAGATGGTCCTGAGTTCTAGGACAGGGTGTGCAACCTTTCCTCCACTTTTTGTCCTCCATGTTTGCACAATATCATGGGAATAGAGGAAAGTAATATCAATTTTGCCTGTGATTACCTTATTTACTCAGAGGTGCACAAAGGTGCATGTAGGTATACATAACGTACTAATGAGCAAGCAGAAGATGCATTTAATAGATGCTAATTACAGTATAAGCTGGTGACTTGCATGTTAATGAACCAATCCAACATGGTGGAGCTATTCAACAAGCTATAAGGCATCCATGTAGATTCCATACTGGTTTTTCCTGTATACTTCAATTTTATTGGTGTAGACACACAGAAATTCTACAAGGACATAATGTTGCTTTGATCTATCTGATTGTGCTACAGGCTGAAGTCAATGGTGCTACTGCTGGTGCCAATAGGGCTAGCCCAAGAAGCAGAAAAGTTTTCAGGCACCGGGTAACGTTTCAGATGCTACATGACCTGGGGATTGTACAGCACAACAGGGTGGAAAGGAATACACTACAAGAACTCTGTGACCTCTGTCACTCTCAACTCAGAGCCAGAGCCAACTGAGGGGAACCCATCCCAGTGGGAACTAAGGTATGTGTATCCCCTAGAATCTTAGCTACAATTACTTTTCAAAGACCAACTGGAGACATGATGGGTGTGTCACAGGCATCAGCATCAAGGATCCTTCACCAATTCCTGGATGCTATGCTCATACATGCCAGTGAGCACATATGTTTTACCCATAGTTCTAAACAGAGGGCCAGTAATATGCAGCAGTTCTACTATGTAGTGCACTTCCCTGAAGTACTGGGTGCCATAGATTGCACTTGTTTACACATTAAGGCACCACCTGGTGAGCAGGATAGAATCTACATTAACTCCAAGGGATACCACTCCATCCACTTCCAAGTCATGTATAATTCCCATGGAATTATCTTGAATGTGTGTGCTAGCAACCCTGGCAATTATCATGACTCCCATATTTGGCACACATCACAGCTGTACCAGATGTTTGCTAGATGCTCAAACCAGAAACACAATAGAGCACGTTTGGGCTACTGAAGTCATGGTTCTGATGCCTATATACATCTAGTGGGGCCCTGCAGTATAATCCACACACATGTACACAAGTCTTCACAGTATGTGCTATGTTACACAATCTGATTCTGCGGAAACAGCTGCAGCAGGATCAGCAAGGGGAAGGGACATACGTCCCCCAACCAATGCCTAGCTCACCACAGCCACAGTAAGAGGAGGACTCGAAGGGGGGAACCACCAACTACTTTGGCTGGAGACAGCCATAGGCATGCTTATTATGCCCATGCTTTGGCTAAGAGATAATACATAGCACATTCACTAACCACCTAGGGTCTAATACCTTCCTCCTACTCACATACATATATTATAATTGATGCCAGGCAATTCATACAACCTTTAGCTCCACATGTATTGACTGTGTACTGCTTGCATCAGGCAGAGTCAGTCCTGAACTGAAACTGTGTCAGCTGCTGCATTTGCAAGGTAAGCCCTGAACCTAGAGTGTATTTTTAATAATATTATGCATATCCTTGCATTTCTTAACTTGGTACAGTAATCAGGTAAATAGTGGTGGATTTGTACAGAACATACCTTAACATGTGACAGCAGAGACTTATTTGACTTATATTTGTCCATTACTAAGTAGTAGGCCTCAGGTATCAAAGATTGACACAGTAATACCTCTCAAAAGTACTGTTGATCACTGCATGCCCTCAGTTTAGCACCATACATTTGTACTGGTAAATGATTAAAGAGAAAAGTTAGAAAGCACCTTGCATTTTCTGACTTCACAACCATTCCCAGGATCAAACAACAGGCAGGATGCAGAACAAGGAGAGTAACAACAGCATCATATCCTTGTTTGTGCCATAACTCACCTTTGCCCCACATGCAAAAAAAAAAAAAAACAGGCTATGCTTATTTGTGCTATAGCAATAACTGAGTTTTGCCCCTCCCCCCCCCACAAAAGAGAAGTGTACCGTTGTTCATGCCATAACAGTAATTCACCAATGCTCCACTCAAAAGAACAGTATATGCTTGTTTGTGCCACCCAACCTGACCTTCATTTGCTGGCAACTACATATCATATTGCTCCCAGTTAACATCCTCACACATTTTAAGGATAATGATATGGAATGGCTTCACTGCATGTCTCACACTACTGGTCAGATGAGTGATGAATTACCAAGAAACACAGAAATGTAAGACAGAGCTGTATATCTGCAAGTATAATCATAGCAGGTTTTGTGATCACTAAATGCACTATGTCCAAATATAATAAGATAATTAAATGTACAAATAGCAGCTGATGGTTTGATAGCAGTGTACATTCTGTTGCAGTTAGTTGTGTGAAGAATGACTTCAGTTCTTTGCTGCAAAACAGTTTGTGTGGTGAAGAAGAATAAGGCATCCATCCTGTTTTCTGAAGCTGCATTGGTGTGAGAGTTCAAATCCCCATCTAAGTAGAAATATCTCATGTGCTATCATTTTCCACTGTGTGTGTCATACATTGCTTTTCCTCATTTCATGTATGTCTCCCTTTTTTTCTTTTCTTATTTTTCTTGTTTTTAATTCCACATTTGTGTGTGATGCGCTGCGTAGTGCAAACAGTTGGAACTGAAGAACAAATAAATTTCAGGTTTGGCTGTGCTCATCTGATTTGAGCAAAGCACGGCATTGTGGATACAGGAAAAATGGACCAGCTAGGAAGCAGACAGCCAAAAATAAAAAACGGATACATTCAATTAATGCTCTAGGTCATCACAAAAACCAAGCCTGGAGTACAGATGGTACTGAGTTCTACTACAGAGTGTGCAACCTTTGTTTTACTGTGGTGACATTGCAGTTTACAACAATGAAGTGCGACATAGACAACTGTTTCCTCAACCTTCTTGTAGTAACCCGTATAAGTGTAAGACTGCCCTACACATGGCCCTGGGTTCAAATACAGCATATTCCATCCACTATTACTTTTATTGATTATGAAATCTATGTATTATCACATTTATGATCGAATGTATGACTGCGGGTATACTGTGTACTATTGTCCTGTAAATGTATTCCTGCTATCTGGAATAGCATGGCCTTCACTTTTGCCAGCAACACATACACAACTGCCTGGACTTGCAATAACCCTGAAATGTCATTGCTTGCCACTGTTGTGCTCTGCTTACCATCACACAAATGCTGTGCTGATAACCAGCTGGTATATGGTAGATACTCAGTACTAACTGTCAGCTGTTAACAATGTGGCTTGCATTTGTGCATTCTTTATCTATGCACAGACAGGTGCATCTCACATGCATGTACAATTTATTAACCATCACACAAACCTACTGTTCTCTGTGCTATGGTACTATATATATGATGTTTTATTATTGGTGTTTATTGTCCATTTCCTTTGTGTGACAAAAAACATGTGGAAACATTGCAAACTAAGGGCCTGATCTAACTACATGCCATATATTTACAATACCTCCATGTGTTGCCCTCCCCCTACCAAGCATTACAACCCTGGGGTCTCAAAGTGTAATATATAATATTGCATGCTCCCTCATGAATGGGGCCAGTTGGTGGTACACAACCTTGTTCTGCTAAACTCAAACATCCAACTATGCTCAATAAGTATAACTATGTTGTTACACAGCTAGGCTTCTAAACAGCTTAGAGCTATTGGGCTAGTAGCCTCATGATGCTATGAAGCTCTGTGCTTATGTAGGCCTCCCAAGTCATTGTTCTCCACATGACCTGCTGATGTCATCTACTATAAGTTCACCTGCACTCCTGTATAAATCAGACTTGTGTTGTGGCACTTGTGTTAAGTGCTGTGTTCTGTAGCCTGTGCATTTAAGTAGGGGTTCTGTTCTCACTGCAGTCAACTGGGTGCGTGTGTGCATGTGTCTGTGAGGTGTTGCTTGATATTGCTGACAGCATTTTATGCCAGCATGTGGAACACTTTTCCTGTCTTTAACAGACACTGCTGATGTCATCAGCTATAAAGTGTTGCCTGACACATTCCAAGTTGGAGTTGAGCTGTGGCGCTTGTGTACAGTACTGTGTTCTGTAGCCTTTGTAATTAGGTAGGGGTTCTATTTTCACTGCAGTCAACTGGGTGTATGTGTGCATGTGTCTGTGAGCTGTTGCTTGACATTATCGAGAACATTTTATACCAGCATATGGGACACTTATCCTGTCTTTAACAGACACTGCTGATGTCATCAGCTATAAAGAGTTTTCTGACACACACCAAATCAGAACTGAGCTGTGGCGATTATGTAAAGTACTGTGTTCTGTAGTCTGTGTACCTTAGGTAGGGGTTCTATTCTTGATGCAGTCAACTGGGTGGGTGCGTGTGTGTCTGTGCGCTGTTGCTTGACATTACCACGAGCATTTTACACCAACATGTGGAACACTTATTCTGGCCTCAACAGACTCTCCTGATGTAATCAGCTGTATGATAGTTTTGGACATGCAGTAATCCCACCAAGGCATGGTTAGACAGTGGGCTGGAGGCCAGGCAGACATGAATTCATCTTATACCAGACAGATTACAGTGACATGGCTTTTAATCTATCCACATACATCATGGCATGGTTTGTAGCCTCTGTGTTATATTGATGAGAAAGGCCTGTGGTCTCTCCAGAGACACTTTCTAGATCTAAGCTGACACAGCCAATGAAAGTAAGGCAGCCTGTAGTGCTGTTGTGATTTCCTCCTCCCAAACAGTAATCATTCACAGATTGAATTCATTAATATTTTACACTGTATAAAACGACAACCCTGTAGCTAGGAAAACCGGTGTTGAGGAGAGCTCTATATGTTTGAAACAGTGAGAGAAAGCATTTTCTTCAGGATATCTGTACAGAGGAGTACTGCATTTCAGAAGGTTTGGTTACATTTTATCAACTACATGCTGCATATGCTGGAATGCATTTAAAAATAATGTGAAGCACAGGCTTTTACACTATCTATATGAATTACTTAGAAGTGTACTGATGGCATGGCCATGTTTGTCAAGCCATTTCAGAAGTAGACATGGTTGGCAAGACATGAAGATACATGGAATGCTTGTGAGAAATTTGTACAGCTGTTTCAGGGACAGGTCCATTGACAGCACTTTTAGCATTTCAAAGATGTTTTGTTAGCCAAAAGGGTAATTTGCCTGTTTTTGTGGGGTAGGGTCTAAGGTGAGTTACTCTTACTCTTATGGCACTAACAAGGATATGTTGCTCTTGTTACTGACCTTGTTTTGCATCCAAACTGTTTTTAGTAATTCACATCTCTAGACTGTTTAATGTTTGTCCAGTGAATAATACTGACAGGCTATGTTGTACCTGTAAACACTTATTTTCTGTTTATTTGATACTTATGTGTATTATACTTCTGTTTTCTTTTAGGACACCTACAATAATGCCAGAGAGATTGTTGAATTCATATCAATGACCCTTTATGGATGGTGAAAACCAAACAATCATTGATGGTTTTTGACAACACGGTGCTCTCTCCTTCAAAAGGGAAGGCAAGATATGGGCTGTAGGCTGTTAATATGGCTGCAAATTGTTGCTAATGTCAATGCCATGGACTGCCATGGAACAACATATGAATAGGTGCACCACATTGTCGCTGACATGATAACCTCTGCAAGAAGGCAAGCAGCTGCAGTAGGCTGAGATCTATTGGTCAGTGTGTCAGCAGACACTGATGATGATGGTGGGCAACTTGAGGAATAATCAGGGGATGCAGAGGTTGAATCTGACACAGAGGTTGATATACAGCCATCCCCTGCATTTACATTGGTCACAACCAGTAGAACTACACCTACCCAGTCCAATGGGCCCACAGATATTGGACAGGTGGAGAACAGAAATATTGATCAGGGAAGTGTGGTTATTGTGACTTTAGTGACAATTGGGTCAGACCATATCCAAAGTGTGGGCAAGGCTATGCAGGAGGACTGATAGGAGTGCTTGGAGGGAGCCTGCTATCCCTCCTCCACCTGGTGCAGGGCAATGTATGTTTAGGGCCATCATGGAGGCACACATATGTTCCCATAAGTGCTCCAGACAAATGCTTAGGGTTGTGGTTGTGGCACAGTCTGACATGCAAGGCTGCCTCCACTGTGTTGCTAATGCACTGGATCAAATGAATGACACAGTGGAACAAGGGGTGTCTGTCATGGATCGAGCAGTGTCTGTAATGGAACACCTGCTGGGAGGGGAATGCCATCCTCATGGGCATAGATCAACCACATCATCTCCTGTCAGCCAACATGGCTGTGCCTGATCACATTCCCATAGTGACAGTACTTCCACTGCTCCATAAATGAGTGTGCTATCCACACACAGACATAGTAGGCCATGGGGTAGTGGTTCTGGGCATTCCCATGAAGGGAGCTTATCCAGCAGACAGCAATCATGTTCAGGTAGCTGCACTGAATCTGAGCATGGTCCTGGATGTCAACAT
Organism: Protopterus annectens; assembly: GCF_019279795.1. Classification (NCBI taxonomy): domain Eukaryota; kingdom Metazoa; phylum Chordata; order Ceratodontiformes; family Protopteridae; genus Protopterus; species Protopterus annectens. The sequence continues at coordinate 221,728,973 of NC_056726.1, forward strand.
GCCAGTGCAACTACTGGCAAAGCCAGTTCCTGTGGTCTGGGATGACAACGATGAACTGCCACCTCTACCATGCATGGCCCACATCTGTTCAACAGACTAAGACACAGAGCTAGCAATCAGCATGGCTGTGTTCATGCACACAATCACATACCAATTTCAGCTGAAGGACCCCTACAGACACATACACAACAGTTGTTCATTTTGTCCCACTGCCTATTTGTTATTTTGTCCAAATGTCTGCCTTCTTCTCCTTCTTACTCACACACACTCACCAACCTTTTGTGTCAACCTAGGCTTCCTGCCTCCCCACACAACATCCTGGGAAAATTGTGGCATTCCCATGCTGGGCCATTATGACACTGGACAGGGACATGCACTTGGAATACAAATGGATACACTCAGTATTTCCAGATGCAGACCTCTCTGCATCAGGCACAATTTCATTTAAAAGCACACAGGGTGCACACTCAGCCCTGGGTCTTGGTATCTCTATCTGTCTCCCTCCAGGTCCCCAATAAGGATCCACACTGGTACTGTGAAACCAGTGCTTTGTGTCCCTTCCCCAAGTAGCTGACACACACACTCTTTGAGATTTAATTTTCACACACACACACACACACACACACACACACACACACACACACACACACACACACACACACACACACCTGTGAAAGGCCAGCACAGATTACCTACTCTACCAACTTTGCCCAGACAATAAGGTAGATTCACAGCCACCAGTGAGTTACTATAAAGCTCTTAAAAGGGAATCCAGTAATACTGAGTGAAACTGATATTATTACAAATGGTAACATTAACCAAACAGCAAGGCTTTCAGGAGAGGCAAGAATTATCACCAAATAAATACGTGCAAATACTCTCAATGCTTAAATATTTTCTAAAAAGGACCAACCATAATGAAAAGTTTAAATATCCTTAATAATAAATAATAAAATAACATGGAAATACTAAATATCTATTTACAGTAAACACCAGAGTTTCAGTCACAAAGTAAATTAAAAATAGCACCAATGGTAAGTTGCACACAGTTATAGAAAAACAGTATTTCTAATCTCATTATATTTTCTGGAGTAATCTAAAAGAATTACTGTTCCCTAGGTAAGTTACTTACTACCACAAGTCAAGATAGGTGAGTGGTCCTTGTTGTCAGATCCAAGACAGAATACAGAATGCTGAGAGCAATCTCCTACTAATATCTAAACATTACTTCTGAGTTGATTACACAATAACATTACATCTGGTCATCTGACTATGTTTCCCAAATGCACCAACACTAGATGGTGCTAGGGCTTTAGCTTAGCACCATTAGTAGTTACCATACACACAGATAGGGCTTTGCTCAAATCTCCAGAAGTCAGGAAACCATAAAACACTTCCCTTCTTCATACAGGAGCTCCAACCTATTCTCTAGCAGACACATTGTGTCTCTGGCTCCATTCAAAACTGTGGGAAAACATCTTTATGGCTTAACCCATAAAGTAATTTAATTTCAAGAATATTTTACAAAATCAGGTGGATTAAGATTAGCCTCTTCACTTCCAGTATATGCTGTTACAATGCATACATTGAAGCAGTTACAATATGGCATGTACATCTCTTTGCTTTCCACCAGGGCACACTGTTGTTACATTTGAATACAAGCAAACCTCACAGATACATTTTCACCACAAGCATCTGTACAAATCTGTTTGATAAACAAATGACATATAATTATTTACAAAATTCCAGCTAGCTGTGGTGGCATACAGGATCATAGGATCAGAAGAAGGTAATAGCCTATTGGCCCTGAGGCCCTTATAAGGCTAGCCAAGAGTTTAGCCCAGGTACAGACAAATCAGCACATGATTCCCCGGTCCAGCAGGGACACGGGTGGAATCCCAGGGATGTATTTTCTATTTCCCATCCAGTTATCCAAGTTGAGCTTAAAAAGGGGTAAAGAGGTAGTCTGCTTGATGTGGAGAGGGAGCCTATTCCACAGATGGGGGAGTCTCTGGGACAGAAATCTGTCCTGGGAACAAGCCCTATCGATGTCACACACCAGGTTGAGGCCACGTGTGTGGGTTACTCTAGTGGAGCTTGAATATGTCTATATCATATGTCATGCATCCACTACCCTACTTCTCCTGGCATGGCTGGCAGTACCTCCTATTGTCACACAAGTGATGATAACTGTGCCATATCCCTGTGTTCTACCTTCCTGATTCAGGGATACAAAATCTGTGTCTGAAGCTCAGGGTGTATAGCTAACTTATGGCTTAGTATACCTGCATTTGTGGTGTTTAACTGGTCATTGTACATTTAACTTATATTGACCTTAGTAAGTTCGACAGTTGATAGCATCAAAATGTCACAACTTTATAGTGAATGCTCTTGCGAGGGATGTGAAGTAAGGAACTACAATGTGTATAATAACACTTTAACGTCTGTTACAGGATTTTCCAGTTCAAACATATGATGCACATCACAGGTCACATCATGCATCATGATATTCAGAGCTTAGGATTGTGTAACAGCATAGCATTTTCTTTTCCCTTTCCTTAGAGTTCTTCATTTAATTTTTTTTTTTTTTGCCACTGTTTGCATGATGTTCTGCATAGAGCAAACACTGGAACTTGAAAACCTGGACCACCCAGGAAGCAGACAGCCAAAATAGAAAATATACTGTGTACTATATTCCTGTCAGTGTATTCCAGCTATGTGGACTGGCATGGCCTTCATTTTGCCTAAAACACATACACAAAGGCCTGTACATTCAATAACCCTGAAATTGCATTGCTTGCCAATGTTGTGCTCTTTTTACCATTATGCACTGCCGAGCACCATATTTGCAAGATGGTAAGCATCATGCAACATTTTCAAACAACGTGCACACTCCCAGTAAGCTCAGTAATTGCAATTAGCAGGGAACCATCTTTCTAATTTGGTCTTTATCTGTGGGAGGCATGGCAGGTGCTAGTGTAGAGGGAGTGAGAATACGTGCTCAAAGATGGAGTGTCCAGGATTCCAAAGTGTTTGTTGAACTCCTAGTGAAGGAACATGGGCCTAGGCTATTGCAGAGGGACTATTCCAGCTCGGAGTACAAGTCAGGGGCATGGGATCATCTTGCCCTGACTGGGACCAGTACTACCAGTATCTCCTGCACTGGTGAGCAATGTAGACACCACTACAATGATCTCTGGAGGAGGAACAGGGATACCCTCAAACATTGGATCAAGGAATGTAGAACTTGGGAGACCCCACAGATGTATAAGTATCAATTACAGAGATTACTTGTAAGAGCTAAAAGCTGAAAATATTCAGGACTGGTATTCATAATGGTGTTCTTTTCTGTTCTGTTTTTTCCACATCTGTCACAGAGAAAGAACTGTATATGAGAACCCATGCTGCTAGACTGGCCCGGATGAGAGAAGCATGTGGTATGTATGCAGGAGAAGAGCACTCTTACTGTAGCATTAAAAGTTTAAGATAATTTTTTGGGGTATCTTATACAGTTGTGTCAAAGTGAGCATGCATATCTCAACTGTAAAAGCAAACTATGCATGCATTAGTCTGTAGACCAAAGCAACAGTACAGTACAGTATTAGACAGTATTCAGAGGTCATGCATCCATATACCAGACTTTCCAGATGCCATACAATACTGTTAATTTGTCATCAATATTTTAATGTAACTTCAGACCTCTATACCAGTGGCACAAATGGCCTGCTGTAAACTGTAATCAGTATAACTGGAACATGTATATATTGCATATGTAGTCTTAAAAGTAAAGCTAGGAGAATAAAGTCTAATAATTGTATCAGTACATTGTATCATCATCATCATCATCAGCCCCCCTTTTTCTCATTTTTCTACATGGGGTCGGGGTATCAGGTTAACTGTTGCCAACTCTCTCGATTCAGTGGCACACTCCCCCCTTCGTCAACACTCATGCCTGACTGTCACAGACCTTCTTTCACACAACCCATCCACCTCTTTGCTGAATGTTCTTGCTTCTGCTTACCTTCCTCCTGTCTGTCCCAAATCTTCCTCACCAGATTGTCTTCTGCTTTTCTACACATGCCCAAACTACTGTAATCTGGTCTCTTTGATCTTTTCTGCATTGTATGTCACATATGACAATACTAAAGTTATCTTTTTTTTCTTTCATGCCAACCCTTGTCTTCTCTTTTTTCGATCCACAGCACAGTGAGGAAGGCTTGTCCTACAGGATCTTCCTGCCCCACTCTACCGGCTATAGCACCAAAGCCCAGCAAGTCTGGAATGCAACCTGGCAGCATGTCTTCTGCTGCCCCTGCACTACCTGGCCCCTCAGGTAGTTCTGCCCCACAGAATAGGCCATTTTTTCCATCTGGGAGCAGTGGCAGAGGTAGTGAACTGCCAGGGTTGGTGCATTGGTCTGTACTCTTTTGACCTACAGACTAATGCATGTGTAGTTTCCTTTTACAGTTGAGAAATCCATGCTCACTTTTATTTTAGAATATGGATCTGTTGCTTTGGTGCATTGCACACCTTCAAGCACCACATTTATGCAATGTTAAGCAGAGCAAATGTAAAAGTATTTGAAAGTGTTGCATACACCTGTATTGGAACCCAGTACCATCTAGCTCCAAAAAGGAATGGACTAATGCATTAATAGGTCACAGACCCAGTTGAGTAGCAGGTGTATTTTAGAGGCAGAATAGCAAATGGCAGACGTAGCTGCTGTTGCATACACCTGCTACTTAATTGACTCTGTGGCAGCAGGTATTAATGCACTTAATGCAGTGATACTGGGTCCGAAAACAGCTGTATCTTATATGTTTGACTGCTTTTGTATTAGTCTTCCTGTGCATTGGTCTGCGATGTGTACCATTGTGCAATAATGCTTTAAAGGATATAAATGGAAAACATAGAACAGTGGTGGCATGGGAAGCAAGCAGGGAGAAGAAAATAGGAATTCCCTACTAAACTATGACGGTTAGGATTGATAGCATGAAATACATATATTGCAAAACTGACTCTGTGGCAGCAGATGTTACTGCATCAATATATTCCTTGTTGTTTGGGCCAGATGGCACTGGGTTCTAATACAGGTATGTGTAGTACTTTTACAGGTGTCTGTGATACTTTGACATACATTTATATACAGGTGTCATTCACCGTTCATGCAATAATGCTTTATAAAAAAAGAAATGGGGGAAGATAGGACAGTGGTGATATGGGGAGCAAATCCGGGGGAGTACAAAGGGAAATCCTTGCTAAACTGTGACAGTTACTATTAATTGTATAAAATACATGCGCTACTTAACTGACTCTATAGCACCACCTATTAATGCTTTGATCCATTCTTTTTGGGGCCAGATGGTACTTGGTTCAAATCTGAGCATATGTATATACTATTTACACAGTTAATGCTAATGTACAACTATTTATTCTATCAACTTTCTAGGTGTGGAAGTGCAATATTACATATCTGTACATATTTTATGGGCTGTTGTCCCCCCATTATATATGCCTTTGGTCTTGCTGAAAGAAGATGACAGCTATGTTTCTGTTTCATTGCAATATATGTCCATGTGACATTTTATGTCCCTATTTCTGTTTATGTATCCTTCCATTATGTTGGCCTTTGTGGAGAATTCTTGAGCAGAATTAGTGCTATCTGTGTAGCCTGGTGGTCATTGTGGCATTTCATGCAAATCCGTGGATCATTGGTGCTGTGACTTACACATAATTGCTGTCCACATTCTCTTGCAAGGTTTTATGACCAGCAACACTGCATATGCATTGTGTGATGCCACACAATGAGCACCGTCACGGTAGTGGGTCCACTCCATGTAGGCTCTGTGCAAACCATACATGGAGTTTATTGAATCCTGGGGGTTATCAATTTTGAAGAGGCCCATACCTTCTTTAGAACAGGGAATTTATAATCTTGGTATGCACTGAGATTTATAAATCATTTGATGAGCATGAAGCATTCTTCTTGTTTTCCTGTCTAACCTAGCCAGCACCTCTTAAAGCCAGTCAATCACTCCAAAACTGTAAGTTAGGACAGGAAGAGCAAATTGGTTTATAGCTTGGACTGACTTTGTTCCTAGATGTCTGTGCTGTTTTCAGTATTAATTTTAGTGTTCTAAAATATTCTAAAATATTCCTTACTGAGTTTTATTCACATTTGTCTGTGCTTTGTTGTTGATCCTTCATCAATTCCCAAATACCCTCTTGCTCAAGTTCTTTTATATCACATTCCTGTCCCAAAGTGATGTTTTCTTGGTGCTGCAATTTTCCTGTTTTAAAGGTTTCTTTTGCACATTTATAAAGACCAAATGACATTCTTATGTCATCTGAAAAAGTTTTGACCACTTGTAGTCACTCATCTGATGAACTATACAGTTTTTAATTATCTATAAAAAGAAGATGAGAAGTCCTTACCCTTTGTTTTTTTCTGGGAGCCAAATTATAGCCATGATCTAATCTGTTAAGTAGGCAACTTAATGGGTTAAGGGCAAGACAAAAGAGCAGCAGTGACAGAGAATCACCCTGGAATAACCCCCTTTGAATTTTAATCCATGGAATAATAATTTGACCTTTATAATGGCTTAACTGCAAAATGGTTTGAGTATCTTCATAACACAAGGTGTCCACTGTATCTTAGAAGACCACTATGTGTAGTAATAACAGCCATGAGTCAGAAAGTGAAATATTTTATTCCTGATTAGTTTTCAGATCACACTATGTCTTTGTTTGATTGCTGCACCACTGAGTTTTAGAAAATGGATGAGATAAAAGGAAATCTTAATGGTCAATGAAAGTTCAGAAATGAACAGGCGTACCTGCCTATGGCAAAAAAAAAAAGAAAGTCAAACTGTAAATTTGATTTAAGAAGATGTAACTGTAATGGGGTAATAATTTAACAGTCTAAAACTAGGCCACATGATCCATAAACTGCCCTTAAACAATCACAGCAGCAGCACTATACATTATAATCCAGCAAGCCTGCAAACTGATCATACAAAAATGACTGGGGAAAATGTAGTCATTTTCATTGCATGTACACCTCTTAAATTCCATACATTGTACAGCAGTGACAAATTCCATCTTTGTGAAGGTTTTTGGTTTACATAGCATTTGAATTACAAAATCAGTTTGCAGAGTTAAGTATTATTCTTTCTACATCATTCCATTTTTTCAAGATCTTTTTATTTGAGTAGTACAATTGTTTTGACATTCTTTTCTTAGTTTTCTACTACTTCAGGATGAAGTTTTCCAGTGTCTCTTAAAAGGACTGTTGCTGCACTAGTCAACACTCCACCCATCCATCCATCCTCAACCCCTTTTTCCCATATTTGCACACAGGGTCGGGGTGTCACTTCAACAGTGACAATCATCTCAAACCAAGGTTTACACCACCGGTGGCTAGCCCTGCCATGATAGTTCATCCGTACAAAGTTACAGTTATTAAAATGAAAAAAAAATCTAATCATTATAAAGAAATGGACTGCCATATCATAATGCACTTAGTTAATTCCCATTAAATATACTGGATGAATTTTCACAGCTTTGATTAAAATGCAAACCCACTTTAAAAAGTCCGCCTGGTACAATGCAAAAACATTTTTGCTACCATGATCAGACTCTGTCACTACTCAGAGGCTGAGAAGGAACAAGTAAGCAGCTTATTGTAGACTGCAGACTAGCAAGTGTGAGTCATTTACAGAGGTTTCTGATCAATGGAGGTATCACAAAAGTGTATATGGTAAAGTTTCACACCGGTTTTGCTAAGATGTTTTTATTAAATATTATCTTACAAGTTAAAAAACTTCACTGGAAATGTTATTTTAACTATACTGGACCACAGTGAATATTGCACTAAATGAGCATTAGTTGACATTGTTTCAATTAAAACAAGAAAGCAGTACAGTACATTAAACTGTGCATATACAGTTAACATTGTATTTAGACAGCATCACTGTCAGTGTGATTTAGTGGGTTCAACAATATCTAGAAAGCTTAATTAATAAATCAATTAATTCATAAACCCAAAGTGTCTATAAATAATGTCAGTTTTAATTTCAATATATATTTACTCATATCCTAGGTATGCCTCTCATATATGGCTATTGTAAGAAAAGATAACAGTTAGTTGCCCATCTGGAGCTGGGATCCACAATATCACAGGCACATGCACTCATGTCACTGCACCACAGGTACAAATATGATTCTGCAATAATCCATGTAGGGGTAAATGACCTGAGACATACCTCACTGGACTATATTAAATGAGACATTATGGATCTCTCTGAATATGTGTCACAAAAAAGTACACATCTTGCGTTGAGCAGCATTCTACTTTCTCAAAGGATGATGTCACAGTATGAACAGAAAATGATGGATTTTAATAACAAGTTTAGTTTCTGGTGCTACTCCAGGGGGAATCCAATATCTATCAGCATGAGAGGACATGGTTAACAGACCATGTTGCTTTGCCAAGGATGGTCTGCACCTGTCCTTTTGGAAAGTGGCTAAAGCTTTATCTACCCTCTTACAGCCTTTTTTAGGCAATGCCAAAATGACAAAACTACCAACATAGTAAAAAAAAAATACTCAAAAGCAACCTTAAGGTATTACTGTTCAATGTTAGCAGCCTAAACAAGAAACTCCACAACCTACTAGCTCTCCTCACTCTAGAGTATGCAGACATCTGTGCTGTTACCAAGACCTGGTTTAAAGCCACAGAAAGTACTCTGGCAGTGGAAGGCTGCAGTGCCTTCCATACATTTTAAACCAACAGCAGCACAGACAAGGGATAAAGGTGAAAGGTTCTCTATCTGCATTAGCAACAAATACAACTTCATGTCGGTGAAATAGGATGAGTCCTTGGAGTTTACCTGCATTCAAGTCTCCATAGACAAGGTTCCTTACCATGTCCTGATCAGCTACAAGTCACTCTCTATGACCCATGAAGTTTACAACTCTTACCTAAACCTAGTAGAGGTACTGTATATCCAACCAAATCCCCTATTTGTGGAGACTTTAACTGCCTTTCTATAGACTGGGAAATGTATACTGCCTGTAACTCACAGGCACAGTTTCCTGGACTTTATCAACATAGACACCCTGGACCAGATACTGCACATTGCAACCACAGGATCAAACATATTGTATCCCCCTCCCTCATGCCATGTCTTAATTTGTGATGTTGGACAACAAAGCTGTATCTCCTGAAATAAAACTCAACCCAGAAAAAAAACAACTAAAAACATAACCCAACTAAACTCATATTCTAAAGCAAACTACATCATATTAAGTGACAATTTGTCAAAATTGACAGCTCCCCCAAACCCAGAGAACAGATACATATGCAGAATTATTTACAGAAACCCTGTGCAAACATGTAAATGGCTGCATTGAGGCTGATGTACCTACCAGAAGTAAACCCAGATCTAATACCAAAAGCAAACCCCACTGGCGGAATCCATAACTTATCAGGGTATATATCAAAAGAAAAATGTCATGGCCAAAATCAGAAAGATCAACTTTCACAGAGACAAGAGTTTGCTGATCCAACTAAACAAGAAACTAAGAGATCTAATAGTCCATCAAGGCCAATTATGAGTCAGGACAGGCTCTCAGGATAAAAACAAAAAGCTTTCAGTTATAAAAATGTAAACTGGTAAGAATACAAAACCCACACAGTGAACTGCATCAACCTGCTTTATTACTGAACCACACAAATAAATAAAAAGTACTTAGCACTTTCACCCAAACATCAGGGCATCATCAGAGTACAAAGAATTAAACACTGGGTCATTCATATATATATATATATATATACACACATAATTTCCTAATCACTTGATTAATTAATTAACATAATGTCAAATGGAAATGTATATAAAATCACTTGACACCAATAAAAAACATATTTAAAATACATATATAATAAATAAATAAATATATAATAGATAGCAACAATAAAAAATTGAATGCTTGTTGTATAAAATGTATATAGCAAATTTATGGTTGTTAAATATTTAAAAATTACTATAGCAATATATAAATATATATAAATATGTAAATGATAAATATGTATTCAATAAATTATAAACTATACATAATAAAATACATTATAAAATTAAAATATGGTCATATAAAATGTGACCTATATTTTAAAATACTTGAAATAGATATGTTTTCATTGATGCCAGGTAACATACAGGCATTTAATCTTAATTGCCATAAACATTCCATAGCCTCAAGCATAATCTTGTCATCACCACCTTTGTGTATATTATGTGGAATTCTATCTATAACAAAAAATATAAATCTTTTAAAACTTGGACATCTAGTACTATGCATGTATAGTGAACTAGTGGTCTTGTGTTTCTTAATATCCCTAGCATGTTCAACTATGCGTTCCCTTAACTTCTAATAGTCTTACCAACATAAAATGCAGAGCAAGTGGAGCAAGTAGCCAGGTACGTCACCATCTTAGTGTTGCAGTTACAGTAACCAGGACACCGAATAGTCTTATTAAAACCCTGTATTGCTACATAGGGGCCATCATTAATGTATTTACAGGTGTGACAAGTACCACATTTACTCATTTTTGATGTTTTATATAAATTCCTGTTACTGTTAGACTCATAAATGTCCTTTAGATTTCTGCCTCTACTAAAGGTTATTTTTGGCTGACTTCCCAACAGCTTAGATAGCTCAGCGTTATTAATAAAAACACTTGTCCATGTTTCCTTTATAATATCAGCTAGATAATATGATGTATCGTTATACGGCAAAATAAAGGAATCATATCTAACCAAACTAGCACTCTTATTGGACAGGTTGTCGCATCCATATCTGATTATAGGTTTGTAAAGTATTGTCCTATTGGTATAAATATCCTTTTTAATAGTATCAATAAGGTTGTTGG